>NW_027195101.1:347500-398335 GCF_038502225.1 Cherax quadricarinatus
CCAGGGGTCTTGAAGACAACCAGGAGTCTTGAAGACAACCAAGCGGTGAAATTAAGACACATGTGCAACATCTGGATATCTTTATTGTAGACGTTTCGCCATCCAGTGGCTTTATCAATACAAATTCCAGGACATAACTTGAAGACAGTAGAACTATATACAGAAGATGAGGTAATCAGTCCCTCAACCTAGGAGTAGGTGCGAAGAGCACCGTAGTCGTGGAGATTCTGAAGCAGAAGCAAGGAGCCTGGCGCTTATATAGTAACGTCAGGTGTAGCAGACGAGGGCATAGTCACTGGTAGGCGGGATTCCCCAGTGGAAGTAGGTCCTTCCCAAAGAGATGGTTAGTTGTAGTAGTAGTTGTCGTAGTCGTGAAGGTTATGTACATAACTTGTGCCTTCTGGAACACTGGGAGCCAGTACTGTACCTTGTGGAACACTGGGAGCCAGTACTGTACCTTGTGGAACACTGGGAGACAGTACTGTACCTTGTGGAACACTGGGAGCCAGTACTGTACCTTGTGGAACACTGGGAGCCAGTACTGTACCTTGTGGAACACTGGGAGCCAGTACTGTACCTTGTGGAACACTGGGAGCCAGTACTGTACCTTGTGGAACACTGGGAGCCAGTACTGTACCTTGTGGAACACTGGGAGCCAGTACTGTACCTTGTGGAACACTGGGAGCCAGTACTGTACCTTGTGGAACACTGGGAGACAGTACTGTACCTTGTGGAACACTGGGAGCCAGTACTGTACCTTGTGGAACACTGGGAGCCAGTACTGTGCCTTGTGGAACACTGGGAGCCAGTACTGTACCTTGTGGAACACTGGAAGTCAGTACTGTACCTTGTGGAACACTGGGAGCCAGTACTGTACCTTGTGGAACACTGGGAGACAGTACTGTACCTTGTGGAACACTGGGAGCCAGTACTGTGCCTTGTGGAACACTGGGAGCCAGTACTGTACCTTGTGGAACATTGGGAGACAGTACTGTGCCTTGTGGAACACTGGGAGCCAGTACTGTACCTTGTGGAACACTGGGAGCCAGTACTGTACCTTGTGGAACATTGGGAGACAGTACTGTGCCTTGTGGAACACTGGGAGCCAGTACTGTACCTTGTGGAACATTGGGAGACAGTACTGTGCCTTGTGGAACATTGGGAGACAGTACTGTGCCTTGTGGAACACTGGGAGCCAGTACTGTACCTTGTGGAACATTGGGAGACAGTACTGTGCCTTGTGGAACACTGGGAGCCAGTACTGTACCTTGTGGAACACTGGGAGCCAGTACTGTACCTTGTGGAACACTGGGAGCCAGTACTGTACCTTGTGGAACACTGGGAGCCAGTACTGTACCTTGTGGAACACTGGGAGCCAGTACTGTACCTTGTGGAACATTGGGAGACAGTACTGTGCCTTGTGGAACACTGGGAGCCAGTACTGTACCTTGTGGAACACTGGGAGCCAGTACTGTACCTTGTGGAACACTGGGAGCCAGTACTGTACCTTGTGGAACACTGGGAGCCAGTACTGTACCTTGTGGAACACTGGGAGCCAGTACTGTACCTTGTGGAACATTGGGAGACAGTACTGTGCCTTGTGGAACACTGGGAGCCAGAACTGTACCTTGAGGAACACTGGGAGACAGTACTGTACCTTGTGGAACACTGGGAGACAGTACTGTACCTTGTGGAACACTGGGAGACAGTACTGTACCTTGTGTAACACTGGGAGACAGTACTGTACCTTGTGGAACACTGGGAGCCAGTACTGTACCTTGAGGAACACTGGGAGACAGTACTGTACCTTGTGGAACACTGGGAGACAGTACTGTACCTTGTGGAACACTGGGAGCCAGTACTGTACCTTGAGGAACACTGGGAGACAGTACTGTACCTTGTGGAACACTGGGAGCCAGTACTGTACCTTGTGGAACACTGGGAGACAGTACTGTGCCTTGTGGAACACTGGGAGCCAGTACTGTACCTTGTGGAACACTGGGAGACAGTACTGTACCTTGTGGAACACTGGGAGAAAGAACTGTACCTTGTGGAACACTGGGAGCCAGTACTGTACCTTGTGGAACACTGGGAGCCAGTACTGTACCTTGTGGAACACTGGGAGCCAGTACTGTACCTTGTGGAACACTGGGAGCCAGTACTGTGCCTTGTGGAACACTGGGAGCCAGTACTGTACCTTGTGGAACACTGGGAGCCAGTACTGTACCTTGTGGAACACTGGGAGCCAGTACTGTACCTTGTGGAACACTGGAAGTAGGTACTGTACCTTGTGGAACACTGGGAGCCAGTACTGTACCTTGTGGAACACTGGGAGCCAGTACTGTACCTTGTGGAACACTGGGAGCCAGTACTGTACCTTGTGGAACACTGGGAGCCAGTACTGTACCTTGTGGAACACTGGGAGCCAGTACTGTGCCTTGTGGAACACTGGGAGCCAGTACTGTACCTTGAGGAACACTGGGAGCCAGTACTGTACCTTGTGGAACACTGGGAGCCAGTACTGTGCCTTGTGGAACACTGGGAACCAGTACTGTACCTTGTGGAACACTGGGAGCCAGTACTGTACCTTGTGGAACACTGGGAGCCAGTACTGTACCTTGTGGAACACTGGGAGCCAGTACTGTACCTTGTGGAACACTGGGAGCCAGTACTGTGCCTTGTGGAGCACTGGGAGCCAGTACTGTACCTTGTGGAACACTGGGAGCCAGTACTGTACCTTGTGGAACACTGGGAGCCAGTACTGTACCTTGTAGAACACTGGGAGCCAGTACTGTACCTTGTGGAACACTGGGAGCCAGTACTGTACCTTGTGGAACACTGGGAGCCAGTACTGTACCTTGTGGAACACTGGGAGCCAGTACTGTGCCTTGTGGAACACTGAGAGCCAGTACTGTACCTTGTGGAACACTGGGAGCCAGTACTGTACCTTGTGGAACACTGGGAGCCAGTACTGTACCTTGTGGAACACTGGGAGCCAGTACTGTACCTTGTGGAACACTGGGAGACAGTACTGTACCTTGTGGAACACTGGGAGACAGTACTGTACCTTGTGGAACACTGGGAGCCAGTACTGTACCTTGTGGAACACTGGGAGACAGTACTGTACCTTGTGGAACACTGGGAGCCAGTACTGTACCTTGTGGAACACTGGGAGCCAGTACTGTACCTTGTGGAACACTGGGAGACAGTACTGTACCTTGTGGAACACTGGGAGCCAGTACTGTACCTTGTGGAACACTGGGAGCCAGTACTGTACCTTGTAGAACACTGGGAGACAGTACTGTACCTTGTGGAACACTGGGAGACAGTACTGTACCTTGTGGAACACTGGGAGACAGTACTGTACCTTGTGTAACACTGGGAGACAGTACTGTACCTTGTGGAACACTGGGAGCCAGTACTGTACCTTGAGGAACACTGGGAGACAGTACTGTACCTTGTATAACACTGGGAGACAGTACTGTACCTTGTGGAACACTGGGAGCCAGTACTGTACCTTGAGGAACACTGGGAGACAGTACTGTACCTTGTGGAACACTGGGAGCCAGTACTGTACCTTGAGGAACACTGGGAGACAGTACTGTACCTTGTGGAACACTGGGATCCAGTACTGTACCTTGTGGAACACTGGGAGCCAGTACTGTACCTTGTGGAACACTGGGAGCCAGTACTGTACCTTGAGGAACACTGGGAGACAGTACTGTACCTTGTGGAACACTGGGAGACAGTACTGTACCTTGTGGAACACTGGGAGCCAGTACTCTACCTTGTGGAACACTGGGAGCCAGTACTGTACCTTGTGGAACACTGGGAGACAGTACTGTACCTTGTGGAACACTGGGAGCCAGTACTGTACCTTGTGGAACACTGGGAGACAGTACTGTACCTTGTGGAACACTGGGAGACAGTACTGTGCCTTGTGGAACACTGGGAGCCAGTACTGTACCTTGTGGAACACTGGGAGCCAGTACTGTACCTTGAGGAACACTGGGAGCCAGTACTGTACCTTGTGGAACACTGGGAGACAGTACTGTACCTTGTGGAACACTGGGAGACAGTACTGTACCTTGTGGAACACTGGGAGACAGTACTGTACCTTGTGGAACAGAGTTTCTCACTATAGCAGCTACTGACTTTACTCTGTTTATTATTACTCTTTGCGTTCGGTTTGTTAGAAAGTTGAAGATCCATCTGTCGACTTTTCCTGTTATTCATTTATTACGCATTCTGTGTGCTATTAGACCGTGGTCATACTTGTCCATTGTAGACCATGTTATGGTGGTCCAGTAGTTGTGAGAGGCAGGAGCGACCATCCAAGACCATGGCATAGTGGTCCAGTAGTTGTGAGAGGCAGGAGCGACCATCCAAGACCATGTCATAGTGGTCCAATAGTTGTGAGAGGCAGGAGGGACCATCCAAGACCATGTCATAGTGGTCCAGTAGTTGTGAGAGGCAGGAGTGACCATCCAAGACCATGTCATAGTGGTCCAGTAGTTGTGAGAGGCAGGAGGGACCATCCAAGACCATGTCATAGTGGTCCAGTAGTTGTGAGAGGCAGGAGTGACCATCCAAGACCATGTCATAGTGGTCCAGTAGTTGTGAGAGGCAAGAGTGACCATCCAAGACCATGTCATAGTGGTCCAATAGTTGTGAGAGGCAGGAGGGACCATCCAAGACCATGTCATAGTGGTCCAGTAGTTGTGAGAGGCAGGAGTGACCATCCAAGACCATGTCATAGTGGTCCAGTAGTTGTGAGAGGCAGGAGCGACCATCCAAGACCATGTCATAGTGGTCCAGTAGTTGTGAGAGGCAGGAGCGACCATCCAAGACCATGTCATAATGGTCCAGTAGTTGTGAGACTGTGGGATGACCCCTGTGTCTAGGCTGTGGGATGACCCCTGTGTCTAGGCTGTGGGATGACCCCTGTGTCTAGGCTGTGGGATGACCCCTGTGTCTATGCTGTAGGATGACCCCTGTGTCTAGGCTGTGGTATGACCCCTGTGTCTAGGCTGTGGGATGACCCCTGTGTCTAGACTGTGGGATGACCTCCGTGTCTAAGCTGTGGGATGACCCCTGTATGTAGGCTGTGGGATGACCTCCGTATCTAAGCTGTGAGATGACCCCTGTGTCTAGGCTGTGGGATGACCCCAGTGTCTATAATGTGGGATGACCCCTGTGTTTAGGCTGTAGGATGACCCCTGTGTCTAGGCTGTGAGATGACCCCTGTGTCTAGGCTGTGGGATGTCCCCTGTGTCTAAGCTATGTGATGATCCCTGTGTCTTGGCTGTGAGATGACCCCTGTGTCTAGGCTGTGGGATGTCCCCTGTGTCTAAGCTATGGGATGATCCCTGTGTCTAGGCTGTCGGATGACCCCTGTGTCTAAGCTGTGGGATGACTCCCGTGTCTAGGCTGTGGGATGACCCCAGTGTCTAGAGTGTGAGATGACCCCTGTGTCTAGATTGTGCGATGACCCCTGTGTCTAGGCTGTGGGATGACCCCTGTGTCTAGTCTGTGGGATAACCCCTGTGTCTAGGCTGTGGAATAACCCCAGTGTCTAGGCTGTGAGATGTCTCCTGTGTCTAGGCTGTGGGATGACCCCTGTGTCTAGGCTGTGGGATGACCCCTTTGTGTAGGCTGTGGGATGACCCCTGTGTGTAGGATGCCTCTCCATAGAATATTTAAGACACATGACAGGGGTTTCTTGCAGTTCTTGGTGAACACAGAGTTCCACGAGTCTGGGCCTGGGACAGGCTACACGACCATGTCATATATTGCTTTTTCAAAATTCAGTGAATTTAGGGTTGTGCCAGAAATTCTGGAGATATTAAAACAAAAACTGAGTCTCAGTTATATAAAAAATAAATCAGTCTTATAAACGACTCACTAAACACAGAGTTACATTGGGACTTCAGGATCTCACCCATTTCTTTGCTGTCATCAGTGTAAATTCCATCTTGTTTGAACAAGGTTCTGATATTGTATGTGGTTTTTGCCTTAGTTTTGATATGAGAAGAAATATTTCGAATTTCTTTCAATTTCTTCTTCGAGTGTTTCCTGGATCCTCTATGATTCATCTAACTTAAGTTGAAGATTTCTATTTCTCTGGCCAGCGAGTTCTGTGTTCCAGACAAACTGGTCCCTCTCAGCAGCTCTGTGATTCTTCGCCTTCGTAACTATAGGGATCATCTCTATCTTTCTAATTTACATTTTCTTTCCTTTTCCGTTAGTGGAATGTGCCTTGAGCATTACCTCAAGTGCCACAGAGGTGATCCTTCCTAGGCACAGGCTTGGATCCGTGTTAAGGCATCTTTCCAGCTTATTTAATCTAGGACATGATTGATTTGATCCCACTGTATGTTTTTGTTACTGAAGTTAGATTTGGTGAAAGCACCCTCATAACTGATCGCATTTTGCTGGTCAGGAGTCTTGCTCAGTACTTCTATTATGTCATGATCCAAGTGTATTTTCGTTCATACTGTTATATCTCGTATCAGATCATCATTATTAGTGAAGATGAGGTCACTAGGTCAAGGCATTGGCTTAAGCCAGTGGGAGAATTGGACCTGCCTTGCATAGGCCAGTACCCCTGTTACAGTGTTCCTTCTTTCTTATGTTCTTATGTTCATTTGTATTTTCTGGTCTTGTTGGCTCCACAGTTTGCTGGTTTAAGGTGAATTTACTGTAGAGACTTAATAACTCATGTGTGTGTGAATTTTCGTCTGAGCTGCCTCCTGGGGTGACCTCTGCTGACACAGTATTTGCCACATTCTACCATTGTGTCTTAAACTGAAATCATCCAGCAATGAGATATTTGGTGCTGGGGTTGGAGGATTTTCCAGACAGTGGCCAATTTTCAAAATTTGTTCCTTGAACTTTTGGTAAGTTGTATCATGTGGATTGTGTACGACCACAACGACACCACAACTACTTCGTTGGTGGTGCTTATTAAATCTGAGCATATGAGTGACTCTCTGACAACACTACCTCAGGGTGCCTCTACTGAAGTCTCCCAGCTCAGGCTGACTCTACTGAAGTCTCCCAGCTCAGGCTGACTCTACTGAAGTCTCCCAGCTCAGGCCGACTCTACTGAAGTCTCCCAGCTCAGGCTGACTACTGAAGCCTCTTAGTCAAGTCTGACACATTTCAGCACCTTGCATGTGACACATCATGTGTGATGGAACATTACAGAGAAACATTGCTAGCTTTAGTTCCCACACTGAAACTATCATATAGAATAGTGTAGCAACACTGCTGGTGTTCCCACAATGTAACTATCATATAGAATAGTGTAGCAACACTGCTGGTGTTCCCACAATGTAACTATCATATAGAATAGTGTAGCAACACTGCTGGTGTTCCCACAATGTAACTATCATATAGAATAGTGTAGCAACACTGCTGGTGTTGCTACAATGTAACTATCATATAGAATAGTGTAGCAACACTGCTGGTGTTCCCACAATGTAACTATCATATAGAATAGTGTAGCAACACAATGTAACTATCATATAGAATAGTGTAGCAACACTGCTGGTGTTCCCACAATGTAACTATCATATAGAATAGTGTAGCAACACTGCTGGAGTTCCCACAATGTAACTATCATATAGAATAGTGTAGCTACACTGCTGGTGTTTCCACAATGTAACTATCATATAGAATAGTGTAGCAACACTGCTGGTGTTCTCACAATGCAACTATCATATAGAATAGTGTAGCAACACACTGCTGGTGTTCTCACAATGCAACTATCATATAGAATAGTGTAGCAACACACTGCTGGTGTTCCCACAATGTAACTATCATATAGAATAGTGTAGCAACACCGCTGGTGTTCCCACAATGTAACTATCATATAGAATAGTGTAGCAACACACTGCTGGTGTTTTCACAATGTAACTATCATATAGAATAGTGTAGCAACACTGCTGGTGTTCCTACAATGTAAGTATCATATAGAATAGTGTAGCAACACTGCTGGTGTTCCTACAATGTAACTATCATATAGAATAGTGTAGCAACACTGCTGGTGTTCCCACAATGTAACTATCATATAGAATAGTGTAGCAACACTGCTGGTGTTCCCACAATGTAACTATCATATAGAATAGTGTAGCAACACTGCTTGTGTTCCCACAATGTAACTATCATATAGAATAGTGTAGCAACACACTGCTGGTGTTCTCACAATGTAACTATCATATAGAATAGTGAAGCAACACTGCTGGTGTTCCTACAATGTAAGTATCATATAGAATAATGTAGCAACACTGCTGGTGTTCCTACAATGTAACTATCATATAGAATAGTGTAGCAACACTGCTGGTGTTCCCACAATGTAACTATCATATAGAATAGTGTAGCAACACTGCTGGTGTTCCCACAATGTAACTATCATATAGAATAGTGTAGCAACACTGCTTGTGTTCCCACAATGTAACTATCATATAGAATAGTGTAGCAACACACTGCTGGTGTTCTCACAATGTAACTATCATATAGAATAGTGAAGCAACACTGCTGGTGTTCCCACAATGTAACTATCATATAGAATAGTGTAGCAACACACTGCTGGTGTTCTCACAATGTAACTATCATATAGAATAGTGTAGCAACACTGCTGGTGTTCCCACAATGTAACTATCATATAGAATAGTGAAGCAACACTGCTGGTGTTCCCACAATGTAACTATCATATAGAATAGTGTAGCAACACTGCTGGTGTTCCCACAATGTAACTATCATATAGAATAGTGTAGCAACACACTGCTGGTGTTCCCACAATGTAACTATCATATAGAATAGTGAAGCAACACTGCTGGTGTTCCCACAATGTCACTGCTGGTGTTCCCACAATGTAACTATCATATAGAATAGTGTAGCAACACTGCTGGTGTTGCTAAAATGTAACTATCATATAGAATAGTGTAGCAACACTGCTGGTGTTCCCACAATGTAACTATCATATAGAATAGTGTAGCAACACTGCTGGTGTTCCCACAATGTAACTATCATATAGAATAGTGTAGCAACACTGCTGGTGTTCCTACAATGTAACTATCATATAGAAAAGTGTAGCAACACTGCTGGTGTTGCTACAATGTAACTATCATATAGAATAGTGTAGCAACACTGCTGGTGTTCCCACAATGTAACTATCATATAGAATAGTGTAGCAACACTGCTGGTGTTCCCACAATGTAACTATCATATAGAATAGTGTAGCAACACTTCTGGTGTTCCTACAATGTAACTATCATATAGAATAGTGTAGCTACACTGCTGGTGTTGCTACAATGTAACTATCATATAGAATAGTGTAGCAACACTGCTGGTGTTCCCACAATGTATCTATCATATAGAATAGTGTAGCAACACTGCTGGTGTTCCCACAATGTAACTATCATATAGAATAGTGTAGCAACACTGCTGGTGTTCCCACAATGTAACTATCATATAGAATAGTGTAGCTACACTGCTGGTGTTCCCACAATGTAACTATCATATAGAATAGTGTAGCAACACTGCTGGTGTTCCCACAATGTAACTATCATATAGAATAGTGTAGCAACACTGCTAGTGTTCCCACAATGTAACTATACTACAGAATAGTGTAGTTACACTGCTGGTGTTCCCACACTGTAACTATCATATAGAATAGTGTAGCAACACTGCTGGTGTTCCCATAATGTAACTATCATATAGAATAGTGTAGCAACACTGCTGGTGTTCCCACAATGTAACTATCATATAGAATAGTGTAGCAACACTGCTGGTGTTCCCACAATGTAACGATCATATAGAATAGTGTAGCAACACTGCTGGTGTTCCCACAATGTAACTATCATATAGAATAGTGTAGCAACACTGCTGGTGTTCCCACAATGTAACTATCATATAGAATAGTGTAGCAACACTGCTTGTGTTCCCACAATGTAACTATCATATAGAATAGTGTAGCAACACTGCTGGTGTTCCCACAATGTAACTATCATATAGAATAGTGTAGCAACACTGCTGGTGTTCCCACAATTTAACTATCATCTAGAATAGTGTAGCAACACTGCTGGTGCTCCCACAATGTAACTATCATATAGAATAGTGTAGCAACACTGCTGGTGTTCACACAATGTAACTATCATATAGAATAGTGTAGCAACACTGCTGGTGTTCCCACAATGTAACTATCATATAGAATAGTGTAGCAACACTGCTAGTGTTCCCACAATGTAACTATCATATAGAATAGTGTAGCAACACTGCTGGTGTTCCCACAATGTAACTATCATATAGAATAGTGTAGCAACACTGCTGGTGTTCCCACAATGTAACTATCATATAGAATAGTGTAGCAACACTGCTGGTGTTGCCACAATGTAACTATCATATAGAATAGTGTAGCAACACTGCTGGTGTTCCCACAATGTAACTATCATATAGAATAGTGTAGCAACACTGCTGGTGTCCCCACAATAGTGTAGCAACACTGCTGGTGTCCCCACAATATTGTAGCAACACTGCTGGTGTCCCCACAATAGTGTAGCAACACTGCTGGTGTTCCCATAATGTAACTATCAAACAGAACATTACAGCCTCATACACATTTATTCGTATCAAAATACATAACTTGTTATCGTATACCTATCACATTATTTATATTTAAGGGTGAGGGGAGGAAAATAGCGGTTTGGTTCACCATTTGAAAGTTTCCTAATTTTCAGGAAACTGGTCGTATATTAGTAGTGACTGACCCCGTCACCCGTCACAAACTTTCCTTCGTATCCTTGTCAATTTGACTTCCCTGGGAGCATTGATTACCGAGGAAATAGTTATCCTTCTCCGTGTAGAAGTTATTCTGTGATTGGTTTTACTGCTATGCGTTGGTTTTTGGTTTATGGATGTGTGGTTTGTAAGTTAATTGGGTTTTTATAAGGTCGGGTGGGTCAAAGTCAAGGTCAAGCGGAATGGGAGGAGTTGTGTATATCAGCTAGCCGGGGCCGGGCTGTGGATATCTTCAGGAAAAAACACAACGTGATCGTCCATTGTAAAGGTCAATGGTGCATAGCAGCCAGGGGGCCGCGCCTATCTCTCTTATTTTCTACATAAAAATGGCCACCGTATGAGCAAAACGCCCAAATATATATAATGGAGGGGAAAGAATAGAGGAAATAAACAAGTTAGAGGAGTTACCCCTGACAGACCTCCTTCAAGTCAGCAGTGTGGTAGTATAAGTAGGTAGGTAAGTAATTAGGTAAGTAGGTATATAATTAGGTAAGTAAATACAATAAGTGCATTTAGGAGCAGGTACTTACAAAACAGTTATCATATAAAGTGTAAATCTGTGAGAAATTTAAAATAATTTATGTTTGTCTGGGTAATGCTAGACCAGTAGGGGTATTAAGGGGGTAAGTTTGATCCAAGGAAGGGGAAGGTAGCTCATTCCCCCGAGTCTAGAGCCTTCTAGAACCATCTTGAAGGTCACTATAAGGATTATCTCTACAGTCACCAGGATAACACAGTGACCGATTTCCATTAGGGTTCTTGTTTGATGGAGTCCTTGTTTGATGGGGTCCTTGTTTATTGGGTCCTTGTTTGATGGGGTCCTTGTTTATTGGGTCCTTGTTTACTGGGGTCCTTGTTTATTGGGTCCTTGTTTACTGGGGTCCTTGTTTATTGGGTCCTTGTTTATTGGGGTCCTTGTTTATTGGGTCCTTGTTTATTGGGGTCCTTGTTTATTGGGGACCTTGTTTATTGGGGTCCTTGTTTATTGGGGTCCTTGTTTATTGGGGTCCTTGTTTATTGGGGTCCTTGTTTATTGGGGTCCTTGTTTATTTGGGGTCCTTGTTTATTGGGGTTCTTGTTTATTGGGGTCCTTGTTTATTGGGGTCCTTGTTTATTGGGGATCCTTGTTTGTTGGGGTCCTTGTTTATTGGGGGTCCTTGTTTATTGGGGTCCTTGTTTATTGGGGTCCTTGTTTATTGGGGTCCTTGTTTATTGGGGTCCTTGTTTATTGGGGTCCTTGTTTATTGGGGTCCTTGTTTATTGGGGTCCTTGCTTATTCGGGTCCTTGTTTATTCGGGTCCTTGTTTATTCGGGTCCTTGTTTATTCGGGCCCTTGTTTATTGGGGTCCTTGTTTATTCGGGTCCTTGTTTATTCGGGCCCTTGTTTATTGGGGTCCTTGTTTATTGGGGACCTTGTTTATTGGGGTCCTTGTTTATTGGGGTCCTTGTTTATTCGGGCCCTTGTTTATTGGGGTCCTTGTTTATTTGGGTCCTTGTTTATTCGAGCCCTTGTTTATTGGGGTCCTTGTTTATTGGGGACCTTATTTATTGAGGTCCTTGTTTATTGGGGTTCTTGTTTATTGGGGTCCTTGTTTATTGGGGCCCTTGTTTATTCGGGTCTTTGTTTATTCGAGTCCTTGTTTATTGGGGTCCTTGTTTATTGGGGTCCTTGTTTATTGGGGTCCTTGTTTATTGAGGTCCTTGTTTATTGGGGTCCTTGTTTATTGGGGTCCTTGTTTATTGGGGTCCTTTTTTATTGGGGTCCTTGTTTATTGGGGTCCTTGTTTATTGGGGTCCTTGTTTATTGGGGTCCTTGTTTATTGGGGTCCTTGTTTATTGGGGTCCTTGTTTATTGGGGTCCTTGTTTATTGGGGTCCTTGTTTATTGGGGTCCTTGTTTATTCGGGTCCTTGTTTATTGGGGTCCTTGTTTATTGGGGTCCTTGTTTATTGGGGTCCTTGTTTATTGGGGTCCTTGTTTATTGGGGTCCTTGTTTATTGGGGTCCTTGTTTATTGGGGTCCTTGTTTATTGGGGTCCTTGTTTATTGGGGTCCTTGATTATTCGGGTCCTTGTTTATTGGGGACCTTGTTTATTGGGGTCCTTGTTTATTGGGGTCCTTGTTTATTCGGGTCCTTGTTTATTGGGGTCCTTGTTTATTGGGGTCCTTGTTTATTGGGGTCCTTGTTTATTGGGGTCCTTGTTTATTGGGGTCCTTGTTTATTGGGGTCCTTGTTTATTGGGGTCCTTGTTTATTGGGGTCCTTGTTTATTGGGGTCCTTGTTTATTGGGGTCCTTGTTTATTGGGGTCCTTGTTTATTGGGGTCCTTGTTTATTGGGGTCCTTGATTATTGGGGTCCTTGTTTATTGGGGTCCTTGTTTATTGGGGTCCTTGTTTATTGGGGTCCTTGTTTATTGGGGTCCTTGATTATTCGGGTCCTTGTTTATTGGGGACCTTGTTTATTGGGGTCCTTGTTTATTGGGGTCCTTGTTTATTGGGGTCCTTGTTTATTGGGGTCCTTGATTATTCGGGTCCTTGTTTATTGGGGACCTTGTTTATTGGGGTCCTTGTTTATTGGGGTCCTTGTTTATTGGGGTCCTTGTTTATTGGGGTCCTTGTTTATTGGGGTCCTTGTTTATTGGGGTCCTTGTTTATTGGGGTCCTTGTTTATTGGGGTCCTTGTTTATTGGGGTCCTTGTTTATTGGGGTCCTTGTTTATTGGGGTCCTTGTTTATTGGGGTCCTTGTTTATTGGGGTCCTTGTTTATTGGGGTCCTTGATTATTCGGGTCCTTGTTTATTGGGGCCCTTGTTTATTGGGGTTCTTGTTTATTGGGGTCTTTGTTTATTCGGGTCCTTGTTTATTCGGGTCCTTGTTTATTCGGGTCCTTGTTTATTGGGGTCTTTGTTCATACTGATTACTCTCTTATTTCTGCACTCACTTGGCAGCAATAAACCCTGAGGGGTAGGGGAGGGCACTGAGGTTCAATCCAAGGAAGGTAAACAGGTTCAGTCATATAGAGTTGAATAATAGCTCTAGGCCTTTCGTCCTGCAATCAAACCATCATCAATATATATATATATATATATATATATATATATATATATATATATATATATATATATATATATATATATATATATATATATATATATATATTTATATACAATGTGTGAGCACCACCTTTAAGGTTAAATCTAAGGGTAAATTGCCCTTCTGTCTCTCCTTCCCTTCCTTGAAAGGCACCTCCTTCCCTTCCATATTCCTTCGCTTCGTCTCTTCTTTGCCCACGCATCTCTTCCCCATCTCCCCCTTCCCCACCAACATTAAGAGGATCACAGACAATCAACACATCCGTGGCTGTGGTGGGTCCCTCTGACTAATTGCTTCTGGAGCATCAAAGAGTGACAAGAAAGGGATTACATCCACTAAATGTGAGATCACGAGTTGAGAGTTGAGGGTGTCGAGTCGCCCTGGCTGCCCCTCAACCCTCTTAGATCCTCTAAACAAGGTTCCAATGCTACTTTTGTCCATTTATGATGCCTATAACTTGTAAATATTAGGATGCGAAGTGTGGCAGAGGCACCCAGACTCTCGACACAGCTTAACCAGGAAATATATGCATCTTAACGTTGTCATTTAGGGTGTCAGTGGTTTAGAAATACCGACTTTTGATTGATGTCCCGCAGCTCGATCTCCAGCGCACTCATCTCACACACGGAAGTTCGGGGGTCGATCCCTGGTATGGATGAAAGTATTAGGATGTGCTTCCTTAAGGCATCTGTTGTCCATGTTCGCCTAGCAGTAAGTACGTATCTGGGTGTTAGTGGACTGGGACATAATTGACCTAATTTGCAGGAAAGTTGAACTCTTCTCCAGGCTGAGGGACTGACCACCTTGTTCCAGACCATGAAGCTGAGCTCTTCTCCAAGCTGAGGACTGACCACCTTGTTCCAGACCATGGAGATGAACTCTTCTCCAAGCTGAGGGACTGACTACTTTGTTCCAGACCATGGAGCTGAACTCTTCTCCAGGCTGAGGACTGACCACCTTGTTCCAGACCATGGAACTGAACTCTTCTCCAAGCTGAAGGACTGATCACTTTGTTCCAGACCATGGAGCTGAACTCTTCTCCAAGCTGAGGGACTGACCACTTTGTTCCAGACCATGGAGCTGAACTCTTCTCCAGGCTGAGGACTGACCAACTTGTTCCAGACCATGGAACTGAACTCTTCTCCAAGCTGAGGGACTGATCACTTTGTTCCAGACCATGGAGCTGAACTCTTCTCCAGGCTGAGGGACTGACCACCTTGTTCCAGACCTTCTTCAACTAATCTTCCTAGACAGTATATAACTGCCCTTAAAGACCTCACTAATAACCCAAATATTATCGTCACCACAGCTGACAAAGGAGGTGGAGTCGTCTCAACACCAGCGACGACACCGAAATGACGGGGTTAATGAACGACCAGTCTACATACGGACCCATCAGCCCACAACAGTGGGACACACTCACCAAGGACTTCCTTGACAAATACTCAGACGCACCAGTGAAGGGAAGAGTGTCTGCATTTGATACCCAGCATCCCTAAACCAGCACACATGTATGGACTACCCAAAATCCATAAGGATAATATTCCTCTGAGACCAATCACATCAGGTATAGGCAGTGCACCACACAAATTAACCGGAGTTCGTGCCAGACATCTTTCCTGCCTTCTGGGGACTATCAGCCCCGTTCATCTATAGCATTCAGGCGACCTCTTCAACCACATCAAAGACCTTATCCGAAACAAGAAAGTAAGTAGTTTGGATGTAACTTCCCTCTTTACTAACGTACCCACCACACAAGACCACAGGATCTTAATTAATCTTCCACTTCCTCCTGCATTAACTTCATCCATTTTTCTTTCAATAACAGGCTCTACCAACAAACCTATGGTATGGGAATGGGGGTCTCCCATCAGCATCGTCTTAGCCAACTTGTATATGGAGCATCTGGAAGCTGAACACTCTGCCAACATTATCTCCACCAGCGTCACTTGGTTACGTTATATGGACAACGTCCTCATAATATCTCCCAAATGTTTTGATGTCCGGAGTCTTCAAGGAAGGCTCAGCGCAATTGAACCGGCTATCCAGTTTACACTCGAAAAGTTCAATAAGTTACCTTTTCTAGACGTCTTTATCCGTAGATAACCACCTAAGATTTCAAGTTTACAGGAAACCTACAAACACAAATGATCTCGAGTTTCTTGGCTAGGAATGTACTTATATACATCAAACCTTCACTGAACTACATTTCCCTTTATTTTTCATCAAAGACTGCAAAAACCCTTCAGATAATCAGTTCTCCATGTACTAACACCACTCCTAACAATGTTATAATCCTTCCCAAGAGCCAGGTTACATTGAACATCTCTAAAGTACTCACGCAGGCTAACACTAAGGTCGCCATCGCATCCAGCACCTCTATAAAAGATCTAACTAGGATGACATTGAAGTATGTTGAACCAGTCAATGCAGGGGTTTACACTGTACCCTGTGGAGGCTGTGATAGAATATACTTAGGTGAGACAGGAAGAAATCTCGAAACACATCTCACTGAACACATTAATGCATGTAGGGATGATAACTTGAACAACACCTGTGTACAACACCAGAATTCAACCAATCACCTTGTGTATTTCAACGACACCTGACTAGTGATCAGAGAACCTAATTTCCGTAGATATAAATGCCTTGAATCATCATTCATCACTCTTTCTAACACAATTAAACAGAATAATGGCAGCTTCATAATCTCAGCTTCATAAACCTCTCCATCACATAGCTGCTACTACTACTGTTGCTGCTACTACTACTGTTGCTGCTACTACTACTGTTGCTGCTACTACTACTGTTGCTGCTACTACTACTGTTGCTGCTACTACTACTGTTGCTGCTACTACTACTGTTGCTGCTACTACTACTGTTGCTGCTACTACTACTGTTGCTGCTACTACTACTGTTGCTGCTACTACTACTGTTGCTACTACAAGTGCTACAACAACTACTTGTACAACCAGCTTGACGAAGTTCCTGGAGAGCGAAACGTTGCCACAATAAAATGTTCATTAGTTGTACGTGTGTCCTTTTACCGAAAATATTGTCGATAATTCTACCAATGTTATTGTTATATCGTCTTTATGCCCATCATTCACTTATAAAATCCTCAATAATATCTCCTCTCTTTCTACGTCTATCAAGAGAGTGGAGGTTCAGGGTTCTCAGTCTATCTTCATATGGGAGATTCCTTATAGTGGATTAATTTTGTCAGTCTCCCCTGGATGTTTTCCAGTGAATTTATAAGCCATTCTGAGCTGCGTAATCTGCATAATCATCGACTACTCTATTTTAAAACCAATAATTTCCTCTATCAATTCTAAATCTAAACTTATCCAGTTTAAATTCCATATTTCTGGTTCTCTCTTGGAGGGATATCATCAGGATTTTATTTATATCCGATTTGTTAATACCCAACTTTCTCTTAGGCAGTTCGATCATGTCTTTCTTCGTTCTTCGTCTATCAGAAGAATGTATATTAAGGAATTTCAGTCTCTCCTCGTAAGGGAGACTTCTCATGTAATGGATTAATGTTGTCATTCCATGTTAAATGTTTTCTAAAGAATATATATCTATTCTGTAGAATGGAGACTAGAACTGACCTCCGTAATCTAGGTGATGCCTTACTAATGGTTACCTGGAGGTTACCTGGAGGTTATTCCGGGGATCAACGCCCCCGCGGCCCGGTCCATGACCAGGCCTCCCGATGGATCAGGGCCTGTTGGAGTTCTGTTGTTTATACTTCTTGATATAAATCCCAGTAATCTGTTTGCGTTATTACGTGTGCTTGGGCATTGCTGTCTGGGTAACTTTTATATTATTTAGTTTATAAGCGCCAGGGTTATGTACGTTCCCGAGCTTCAGGACTTTGCTTTTATCTACTTTGAACTGCATCTGACACTTTTCTGATCACTACACGAGTTTGTCTAAATCTTCCTGAAGTTCAGTGACATCCCCTGAATCAATTATCCTACCTATTTTCGTGACATCAGCGAATTTAATCGTATTACTAGTAATACCCTCATCGAGGTCATTGATATATATTATAAACAACAACGGGCCTAAGACTGATCCCTGTGGAACGCCACTTGTTACAGATCTCCACTCGGATTTAACCCCATTTATGCACACTCTCTGCTTCCTATTGGTGAGTCATGACTCGATCCGTGACACCATTTTTCCCCTAGTGCCATGAGGTGCCACTTTATTTAACAGTCTCTGGTCCAGTACTCTATCAAAAGCCTTACTAAAATCTTAATAAATAATATCAAAATTCTTTATCGTGATCAACGGCCTCAGAAGATTTATTGAAGAAAGTTAATAAATTAATTAATCAAATTATACTTATGAAGATGACTTCTTATAATATCAGTTATAATTGACTCTAGTAATTTGCCTACAGTTGAGGTCAATCTTATTGGGCGGTAATTTGATGGTAAGGACTTGTCCCCCTGATTTAAAAATAGGAATTACATTGGCCATCTTCCACATATCAGACACTACACCTGTTTGAAGACATATATTAAAAATGTTAATGGTTCACAAAGTTCCATTTTGCACATCTTAAGAAACTTGAAAAAAGTTCATCAGGGTCCGGGGATTTATTTTGTTACAGTCTGTCTATCTGATAACAATATCCCTAGTGACTGTGATATTGTTACAGTCTATCTGATAACAATATCACTAGTGACTGTGATATTGTTACAGTCTATCTGATAACAATATCACTAGTGACTGTGATATTGTTACAGTCTATCGGGGATTAGCGTGGACGGTTACAAAGCATGGCTTGCTTCTGCAGTGTTTTAAAAACTGAGGTTGGAGAGTTGAAGGAGGAGGTCTTGCTTCTCCAGGAGGAGATTAGGAGGCTGAAGGTCCACCTCAATGGGCCTGGGAGAGAGTGTGAGGTGGTTGGAGATGTGGGGAATGAGGCTTCTAGCAGTGAGGTGCAGTCTGTCTCTCACTGTGAGGAGGCTGTAGGTGGGGAGGTAGCAACGGCTACCAGCAGTGAGGTGCAGCCCAGCACCTGCTACAAGTGGCGAGTTGTTCACAGTAATGGGAGGCGCATCAGAGTAAGGAAAGTTAAGAGTGAAGATCTGAAGGTAGGAAATCGCTTCTCTGTTCTCCAGGATGAATGTACTTCAGTGGCCAGTGAAGGTAAGGGTACTACTGCCCCTGCTAATGAAGGTAAGCGCATTCTTGTGGTTGGTGACTCTCAGGTAAGATATGTTGACCGTGCTTTTTGTAATAGGAATAAGAAGATGAGAGATAGAGTGTGCTTCCCTGGAGCTGGTGTTGGGGACATTGTCAACAGACTGGATAATATCATGTCAGGTAATGGGAACAAGCCCATTATCTGTCTCAGTGCTGGTGGAAATGATATTGGGAAGGGTAGGAGAGAAGAGCTGCTAGATAAGTACAGGTCAGCTATAGATTTCATTAAGTCTAAGGGAGGGATCCCAATCATATGTAGCATCTTGCCTAGAAGGGGAGTAGGAAATGAATGGTTGTCTAGGGCAATTGGTGTAAATTGCTGGCTAGACAGATACTGCAAGGAACTTGCAATCCCATTCATTGACAACTGGAACAACTTTTATGGCAAACATGATATGTATGCAAGGGATGGGGTTCATCTCTCTGGGGCAGGGGTGGTAGCACTTGCAGACTCGATTGAGAAGGCCATTGGTGAAATGCCTATGATTTTAAACTGATGGAAGATAGAGGTATGGGTGTGTGTGGGAAACAAGCAGGTTGCAACACTAGGGTTGGAAACAGTAAATGTATAAAAGGCATTCAGCATGAAGTTATAAATAAAGACAATAGAACAGGTCAGCAAACAAAGGGGGACAGCAGAGGGCAGCAAGGGACTAGCTCCCTTAAGGTTTACTATACTAATAGCAGGAGTGTTAGAAATAAGATAGATGAGCTAAGATTAATTGCAAGTGCAGGAAACATAGATATTATTGCTATAACAGAGACCTGGCTCAATCTGAAAGATAGAGAGATGCCCTCTGAATGTCACATACAAGGCTATAAATTATTCCACACTGACAGGGTCAACAGGAAAGGTGGTGGAGTAGCGATGTATGTCAGAGACAATTTAAATTGTTGTGTTAGACAAGATATTAAATTAGAAGCGTCAGCCACTGAATCTGTTTGGTTACAGCTTCTCGAGGGCCGAGAAAAACTAATTTTGGGTGTGATTTACAGGGCCCCAAATCTTGATAGGGAGTGCAGTAAACTTCTATGGGACGAAATTCGTAAGGCATCTACATACGAAAATGTTGTGCTAATGGGAGATTTCAACTATAGACAGATTGACTGGAGCAATTTGACAGGAAATTTAGAGTCGGGTGACTTTCTTGATACGATCCAGGATTGTTTTTTAAAACAGTTTGTGACAGAGCCAACTAGGGGAAATAACCTCCTTGACTTGGTTCTTGCCAGTAGGGAAACACTAATTAATAATCTTGAGGTTAATGATGAGCTTGGGGAGAGTGATCACAAATCACTCAGTTTTAACATATCATGGAATTCCCCTAATAATGGCAATCAAGTCTCCGTCCCTGACTTTCGCTTGGCTGATTTCATAGGACTGAAAAATTACTTAGGTGGGCTGAACTGGAATGACCTGACTAGGGGTCAGGTAGGTGGTGATGGTTGCCGATATGATGCTTTCCAGGGCATAGTTCTAGCTGCTCAGTCAAATTATGTTCCAAATAGGGAAATCAGATCAAACAAAAATGATCCTAAATGGATGAACAATAGATTAAAATATCTGATTGGTCAAAAGAGAGGCATATATAGGCAAATCAAAAGAGGAGAGGGGCAATTAAGAAATCGATATATTCAGTTAAAGAGAGAAATAAAAAAGGGAATTAGAAAAGCAAAAAGAGATTATGAGGTTAAAGTTGCAAGAGAATCGAAGACTAACCCAAAAGGATTCTTTCAGGTATACAGAAGTAAGATCAGGGACAAGATAGGCCCACTCAAAAGTTCCTCGGGTCAGCTCACTGACAGTGATAAGGAAATGTGTAGAATTTTTAACACATACTTCCTCTCAGTTTTTACACAGGAGGATACCAGCGATATTCCAGTAATGATAAATTATGTAGAACAGGACGATAATAAACTGTGCACTATTAGGGTCACAAGTGACATGGTCCTTAGGCAAATAGATAAATTAAAACCTAACAAATCCCCAGGCCCTGATGAACTGTATGCAAGGGTTCTAAAGGAATGTAAAGAGGAGCTTAGCACACCTTTGGCTAATCTTTTCAACATATCACTACAAACTGGCATGGTGCCAGATAAGTGGAAAATGGCAAATGTGATACCTATTTTCAAAACAGGTGACAGGTCCTTAGCTTCGAACTATAGACCAATAAGCCTAACCTCCATAGTGGGAAAATTTATGGAATCAATAATTGCCGAGGCAGTTCGTAGCCACCTTGAAAAGCATAAATTAATCAACGAATCTCAGCATGGTTTTACAAAGGGGCGTTCCTGCCTTACGAATTTATTAACTTTTTTCACTAAGGTATTTGAGGAGGTAGATCATGGTAATGAATATGATATTGTGTATATGGACTTCAGTAAGGCTTTTGACAGGGTCCCACATCAGAGACTATTGAGGAAAATTAAAGCACATGGAATAGGAGGAGAAATTTTTTCCTGGATAGAGGCATGGTTGACAAATAGGCAGCAGAGAGTTTGCATAAATGGGGAGAAATCAGAGTGGGGAAGCGTCACGAGCGGTGTTCCACAGGGGTCAGTGTTGGGCCCCCTGCTGTTCACAATCTACATAAGCGACATAGATGAGGGCATAAAGAGCGACATCGGCAAGTTTGCCGATGACACCAAAATAGGCCGTCGAATTCATTCTGACGAGGACATTCGAGCACTCCAGGAAGATTTGAATAGACTGATGCAGTGGTCGGAGAAGTGGCAGATGCAGTTTAATATAGACAAATGCAAAGTTCTAAATGTTGGACAGGACAATAACCATGCCACATATAAACTAAATAATGTAGATCTTAATATTACGGATTGCAAAAAAGATTTAGGAGTTCTGGTTAGCAGTAATCTGAAACCAAGACAACAGTGCATAAGTGTTCGCAATAAAGCTAATAGAATCCTTGGCTTCATATCAAGAAGCATAAATAATAGGAGTCCTCAGGTTGTTCTTCAACTCTATACATCCTTGGTTAGGCCTCATTTAGATTATGCTGCACAGTTTTGGTCACCGTATTACAGAATGGATATAAATTCTCTGGAAAATGTACAAAGGAGGATGACAAAGATGATCCCATGTATCAGAAACCTTCCCTATGAGGATAGACTAAGGGCCCTGAAACTGCACTCTCTAGAAAGACGTAGAATTAGGGGGGATATGATTGAGGTTTATAAGTGGAAGACAGGAATAAATAAAGGGGATGTAAATAGTGTGCTGAAAATATCTAGCCTAGACAGGACTCGCAGCAATGGTTTTAAGTTGGAAAAATTCAGATTCAGGAGGGATATAGGAAAGTACTGGTTTGGTAATAGAGTTGTGGATGAGTGGAACAAACTCCCAAGTACCGTTATAGAGGCCAGAACGTTGTGTAGCTTTAAAAATAGGTTGGATAAATACATGAGTAGGTGTGGGTGGGTGTGAGTTGGACCTGATAGCTTGTGCTAACAGGTCGGTTGCCGTGTTCCTCCCTTAAGTCAATGTGACCTGACCTGACTAGGTTGGGTGCATTGGCTTAGGCCGGTAGGGACTTGGACCTGCCTCGCATGGGCCAGTAGGCCTTCTGCAGTGTTCCTTCGTTCTTATGTTCTTATGTTCTTATAACAATATCACTAGTGACTGTGATATTGTTACAGTCTATCTGATAACAATATCCCTAGTGACTGTGATATTGCTACAGTCTATCTGATAACAATATCCCTAGTGACTGTGATATTGTTACAGTCTATCTGATAACAATATCACTAGTGACTGTGATATTGTTACAGTCTGTCTATCTGATAACAATATCCCTAGTGACTGTGATATTGTTACAGTCTATCTGATAACAATATCACTAGTGACTGTGATATTGTTACAGTCTATCTGATAACAATATCACTAGTGACTGTGATATTGTTACAGTCTGTCTATCTGATAACAATATCCCTAGTGACTGTGATATTGCTACAGTCTATCTGATAACAATATCCCTAGTGACTGTGATATTGTTACAGTCTGTCTATCTGATAACAATATCACTAGTGACTGTGATATTGCTACAGTCTATCTGATAACAATATCACTAGTGATATCTGATAACAGAGCCAACTAGGGGAAATAACCTCCTTGACTTGGTTCTTGCCAGTAGGGAAACACTAATTAATAATCTTGAGGTTAATGATGAGCTTGGGGAGAGTGATCACAAATCACTCAGTTTTAACATATCATGGAATTCCCCTAATAATGGCAATCAAGTCTCCGTCCCTGACTTTCGCTTGGCTGATTTCATAGGACTGAAAAATTACTTAGGTGGGCTGAACTGGAATGACCTGACTAGGGGTCAGGTAGGTGGTGATGGTTGCCGATATGATGCTTTCCAGGGCATAGTTCTAGCTGCTCAGTCAAATTATGTTCCAAATAGGGAAATCAGATCAAACAAAAATGATCCTAAATGGATGAACAATAGATTAAAATATCTGATTGGTCAAAAGAGAGGCATATATAGGCAAATCAAAAGAGGAGAGGGGCAATTAAGAAATCGATATATTCAGTTAAAGAGAGAAATAAAAAAGGGAATTAGAAAAGCAAAAAGAGATTATGAGGTTAAAGTTGCAAGAGAATCGAAGACTAACCCAAAAGGATTCTTTCAGGTATACAGAAGTAAGATCAGGGACAAGATAGGCCCACTCAAAAGTTCCTCGGGTCAGCTCACTGACAGTGATAAGGAAATGTGTATAATTTTTAACACATACTTCCTCTCAGTTTTTACACAGGAGGATACCAGCGATATTCCAGTAATGATAAATTATGTAGAACAGGACGATAATACACTGTGCACTATTAGGGTCACAAGTGACATGGTCCTTAGGCAAATAGATAAATTAAAACCTAACAAATCCCCAGGCCCTGATGAACTGTATGCAAGGGTTCTAAAGGAATGTAAAGAGGAGCTTAGCACACCTTTGGCTAATCTTTTCAACATATCACTACAAACTGGCATGGTGCCAGATAAGTGGAAAATGGCAAATGTGATACCTATTTTCAAAACAGGTGACAGGTCCTTAGCTTCGAACTATAGACCAATAAGCCTAACCTCCATAGTGGGAAAATTTATGGAATCAATAATTGCCGAGGCAGTTCGTAGCCACCTTGAAAAGCATAAATTAATCAACGAATCTCAGCATGGTTTTACAAAGGGGCGTTCCTGCCTTACGAATTTATTAACTTTTTTCACTAAGGTATTTGAGGAGGTAGATCATGGTAATGAATATGATATTGTGTATATGGACTTCAGTAAGGCTTTTGACAGGGTCCCACATCAGAGACTATTGAGGAAAATTAAAGCACATGGAATAGGAGGAGAAATTTTTTCCTGGATAGAGGCATGGTTGACAAAGAGGCAGCAGAGAGTTTGCATAAATGGGGAGAAATCAGAGTGGGGAAGCGTCACGAGCGGTGTTCCACAGGGGTCAGTGTTGGGCCCCCTGCTGTTCACAATCTACATAAACGACATAGATGAGGGCATAAAGAGCGACATCGGCAAGTTTGCCGATGACACCAAAATAGGCCGTCGAATTCATTCTGACGAGGACATTCGAGCACTCCAGGAAGATTTGAATAGACTGATGCAGTGGTCGGAGAAGTGGCAGATGCAGTTTAATATAGACAAATGCAAAGTTCTAAATGTTGGACAGGACAATAACCATGCCACATATAAACTAAATAATGTAGATCTTAATATTACGGATTGCGAAAAAGATTTAGGAGTTCTGGTTAGCAGTAATCTGAAACCAAGACAACAGTGCATAAGTGTTCGCAATAAAGCTAATAGAATCCTTGGCTTCATATCAAGAAGCATAAATAATAGGAGTCCTCAGGTTGTTCTTCAACTCTATACATCCTTGTTACAGTCTGTCTATCTGATAACAATATCACTAGTGACTGTGATATTGTTACAGTCTATCTGATAACAATATCACTAGTGACTGTGATATTGTTACAGTCTATCTGATAACAATATCACTAGTGACTGTGATATTGTTACAGTCTATCTGATAACAATATCACTAGTGACTGTGATATTGTTACAGTCTATCTGATAACAATATCACTAGTGACTGTGATATTGTTACAGTCTATCTGATAACAATATCACTAGTGACTGTGATATTGTTACAGTCTGTCTATCTGATAACAATATCCCTAGTGACTGTGATATTGTTACAGTCTATCTGATAACAATATCACTAGTGACTGTGATATTGTTACAGTCTATCTGATAACAATATCACTAGTGACTGTGATATTGTTACAGTCGATCTGATAACAATATCTAGTCTGTGATATTGTTACAATCTATCAATACTAGTGACTGTGATATTGTTACAGTCTATCTGATAACAATATCCACTAGTGACTGTGATATTGTTACAGTCTATCTGATAACAATATCACTAGTGACTGTGATATTGTTACAGTCTATCTGATAACAATATCCTAGTGACTGTGATATTGTTACAGTCTATCTGATAACAATACTAGTGACTGTGATATTGTTACATCTGATAACAATATCACTAGTCTGATATTGTTACAGTCAGTCTATCTGATCTAGTGACTGTGATATTGTTACAGTCTATCTGATATCCCTAGTGACTGTGTTATTGTTACAGTCTATCTGATAACAATATCACTAGTGACTGTGATATTGTTACAGTCAGTCTATCTGATAACAATATCCCTAGTGACTGTGTTATTGTTACAGTCTATCTGATAACAATATCACTAGTGACTGTGATATTGTTACAGTCTATCTGATAACAATATCCCTAGTGACTGTGATATTGTTACAGTCTATCTGACTAGTGACTGTGATATTGTTACAGTCTATCTGATAACAATATCTAGTGACTGTGATATTGTTACAGTCTATCTGATAACAATATCCCTAGTGACTGTGATATTGTTACAGTCTATCTGATAACAATATCACTAGTGACTGTGATATTGTTACAGTCTATCTGATAACAATATCCCTAGTGACTGTGATATTGTTACAGTCTATCTGATAACAATATCACTAGTGACTGTGATATTGTTACAGTCTATCTGATAACAATATCACTAGTGACTGTGATATTGATAACAATATCCCTAGTACATTGTTACTGTCTATCTGATAACAATATCCCTAGTGACTGTGATATTGATAACAATATCACTAGTACATTGTTACAGTCTATCTGATAACAATATCCCTAGTGACTGTGATATTGTTACAGTCTATCTGATAACAATATCACTAGTGACTGTGATATTGTTACAGTCTATCTGATAACAATATCCCTAGTGACTGTGATATTGTTACAGTCTATCTGATAACAATATCCCTAGTGACTGTGATATTGTTACAGTCTATCTGATAACAATATCCCTAGTGACTGTGATATTGTTACAGTCTATCTGATAACAATATCACTAGTGACTGTGATATTGTTACAGTCTATCTGATAACAATATCACTAGTGACTGTGATATTGTTACAGTCTATCTGTCTATCTGATAACAATATCAATATCCCTAGTGACTGTGATATTGTTACAGTCTATCTGATAACAATATCCTAGTGACTGTGATATTGTTACAGTCTATCTGATAACAATATCACTAGTGACTGTGATATTGTTACAGTCTATCTGATAACAATATCACTAGTGACTGTGATATTGTTACAGTCTATCTGATAACAATATCCCTAGTGACTGTGATATTGTTACAGTCTATCTGATAACAATATCACTAGTGACTGTGATATTGTTACAGTCTATCTGATAACAATATCACTAGTGACTGTGATATTGCTACAGTCTGTCTATCTGATAACAATATCCCTAGAGACTGTGATATTGTTACAGTCTATCTGATAACAATATCACTAGTGACTGTGATATTGTTACAGTCTATCTGATAACAATATCCCTAGTGACTGTGATATTGTTACAGTCTATCTGATAACAATATCCCTAGTGACTGTGATATTGTTGACTGTGATACAGTCTATCTGATAACAATATCCCTAGTAACTGTGATATTGTTACAGTCTATCTGATAACAATATCACTAGTGACTGTGATATTGTTACAGTCTATCTGATAACAATATCCCTAGTAACTGTGATACTGTTACAGTCTATCTGATAACAATATCACTAGTGACTGTGATATTGTTACAGATAACAATATCTATGACTGATAACAATGATCACTAGTGACTGTGATATTGTTACAGTCTATCTGATAACAGTATCACTAGTGACTGTGATACTGTTACAGTCTATCTGATAACAGTATCACTAGTGACTGTGATACTGTTACAGTCTATCTGATAACAATATCACTAGTGACTGTGATATTGTTACAGTCTATCTGATAACAATATCACTAGTGACTGTGATATTGTTACAGTCTATCTGATAACAATATCCCTAGTGACTGTGATATTGTTACAGTCTATCTGATAACAATAACACTGTGATATTGTTACAGTCTATCTGATAACAATATCACTAGACTGTGATATTGTTACAGTCTATCTGATAACAATATCACTAGTGACTGTGATGTTGTTACAGTCTATCTGATAACAATATCACTAGTGACTGTGATATTGTTACAGTCTATCTGATAACAATATCACTAGTGACTGTGATATTGTTACAGTCTATCTGTCTATCTGATAACAGTCTATCTGATAACAATACTAGTGACTGTGATATTGTTACAGTCTATCTGATAACAATATCCCTAGTGACTGTGATATTGTTACAGTCTATCTGTTACAGTCTATCTGATAACAATATCACTAGTGACTGTGATATTGTTACAGTCTATCTGATAACAATATCCCTAGTGACTGTGAGATTGGTACAGTCTATCTGATAACAATCTCCCTAGTGACTGTGATATTGTTACCGTCTATCTGATAACAATATCCTAGTAACTAGTGACTGTGATATTGTTACAGTCTATCTGATAACAATATCACTAGTGACTGTGATATTGTTACAGTCTATCTGATAACAATATCACTAGTGACTGTGATATTGTTACAGTCTATCTGATAACAATATCACTAGTGACTGTGATATTGTTACAGTCTATCTGATAACAATATCCCTAGTGACTGTGATATTGTTACAGTCTATCTGATAACAATATCACTAGTGACTGTGATATTGTTACAGTCTATCTGATAACAATATCACTAGTGACTGTGATATTGTTACAGTCTATCTGATAACAATATCACTAGTGACTGTGATATTGTTACAGTCTATCTGATAACAATATCACTAGTGACTGTGATATTGTTACAGTCTATCTGATAACAATATCACTAGTGACTGTGATATTGTTACAGTCTATCTGATAACAATATCACTAGTGACTGTGATATTGTTACAGTCTATCTGATAACAATATCACTAGTGACTGTGATATTGTTACAGTCTATCTGATAACAATATCACTAGTGACTGTGATATTGAGTCTATCTGTATACTAGTGACTGTGATATTGTTACAGTCTATCTGATAACAATATCACTAGTGACTGTGATATTGTTACAGTCTATCTGATAACAATATCACTAGTGACTGTGATATTGCTACAGTCTATCTGATAACAATATCACTAGTGACTGTGATATTGTTACAGTCTATCTGACCAAAGTGGAACGGAACTATATATAGGAATGGGTGATAGAGGGGACTATGGGAATGGGTGATAGAGGGGACTATGGGAATGGGTGATGTAAGGAACTGCAGGAATGGGGAAAGAGGCCGATACTAGACACATGGGTGGGGGAAGAGAGAGAGAGAGAGAGAGAGAGAGAGAGAGAGAGAGAGAGAGAGAGAGAGAGAGAGAGAGAGAGAGAGAGAGAGAGAGAGAGAGAGAGAGAGAGAGCAGTGTAAAAGAAGAGGTCGATACACTGAGAAAGCTGTCGAAGTACACTGACACACTTCCTGCCCCTCCACCAACACAACCCCCCCCCACCCACGCCCACCCCGCCCCAGCGGTCCCCCCGCCGCCCATCCCACACACCACGGCTGAATCGACACTTTCTGAAGTTGATTTGTAGGCGGCCAGCACTTCTCTCCCCCCCAACCCCTCCACACTACACGCCCCCATCACTCCCGCCCCCCTCCACACTTCTCTCCCCCCCCAACCCCTCCACACTACACGCCCCCATCACTCCCGCCCCTCCACACTTCTCTCCCCCCCAACCCCTCCACACTACACGCCCCCATCACTCCCGCCCATCCACACTTCTCTCCCCCCAACCCCTCCACACTACACGCCCCCATCACTCCCGCCCCTCCACACTACCCTGCCCCACACCCCTCCACACTACACGCCCCCATCACTCCCGCCCATCCACACTTCTCTCCCCCCAACCCCTCCACACTACCCTGCCCCTCACCCCTCCACACTACCCTGCCCCTCACCCCTCCACACTACCCTGCCCCCTCACTCCCGCCCATCCACACTTCTCTCCCCCCAACCCCTCCACACTACACGCCCCCATCACTCCCGCCCCTCCACACTTCTCTCCCCCAAACCCCTCCACACTACACGCCCCCATCACTCCCGCCCATCCACACTTCTCTCCCCCAACCCCTCCACACTACACGCCCCCATCACTCCCGCCCCTCCACACTTCTCTCCCCCAAACCCCTCCACACTACACCCCCCCAACACACCCGCCCATCCACACTTCTCTCCCCCCAACCCCTCCACACTACACGCCCCCATCACTCCCGCCCATCCACACTTCTCTCCCCCCAACCCCTCCACACTACACGCCCCCATCACTCCCGCCCCTCCACACTTCTCTCCCCCAAACCCCTCCACACTACACGCCCCCATCACTCCCGCCCATCCACACTTCTCTCCCCCCAACCCCTCCACACTACACGCCCCCATCACTCCCGCCCCTCCACACTTCTCTCCCCCAAACTCCTCCACACTACACGCCCCCATCACTCCCGCCCCTCCACACTTCATCCCACCGCCCCACCACACTACACGCCCCCATCACTCCCGCCCCTCCACACTTCATCCCACCGCCCATCCACACTTCTCTCCCCCCCAACCCCACCACAATACACGCCCCCCTCACACCCGCCCCTCCACACTTCACCCCACCGCCCCTCCACACTTCTCTCCCCCCAACCCCTCCACACTACACGCCCCCATCACTCCCGCCCCTCCACACTTCATCCCACCGCCCATCCACACTTCTCTCCCCCCCAACCCCTCCACACTACACGCCCCCATCACTCCCGCCCCTCCACACTTCATCCCACCGCCCCTCCACACTACACGCCCCCATCACTCCCGCCCCTCCACACTTTATCCCACCGCCCCTCCACACTTCTCTCCCCCCCAACCCCTCCACACTACACACCACCACCACCCATCCAAACAACTAACCATCACCCCTCCACACGACCAACCCCCCTCCACACTACACATCATCACCCCTCCACACTACACATCATCACCCCTCCACACTACACATCATCACCCCTCTACACAACACATCACCCCTCCACACTACACATCATCACCCCTCTACACTACACATCATCACCCCTCCACACTACACATCATCACCCCTCCACACTACACATCATCACCCCTCCACACTACACATCACCCCTCCACACTACACATCATCACCCCTCCACACTACACATCATCACCCCTCCACACTACACATCATCACCCCTCCACACTACACATCATCACCCCTCCACACTACACATCATCACCCCTCCACACTACACATCACCCCTCCACACTACACATCATCACCCCTCCACACTACACATCACCCCTCCACACTACACATCATCACCCCTCCACACTACACATCATCACCCCTCCACACTACACATCATCACCCCTCCACACTACACATCATCACCCCTCCACACAACACATCACCCCTCCACACTACACATCATCACCCCTCCACACTACACATCATCACCCCTCCACACTACACATCATCACCCCTCCACACTACACATCATCACCCCTCCACACTAAACATCACCCCTCCACACTACACATCATCACCCCTCCACACTACACATCATCATCCCCCACACTACACATCATCACCCCTCCACACTACACATCATCACCCCTCCACACTACACATCATCACCCCTCCACACTACACATCACCCCTCCACACTACACATCATCACCCCTCCACACTACACATCATCACCCCTCCACACTACACATCACCCCTCCACACTACACATCACCCCTCTACACTACACATCATCACCCCTCCACACTACACATCACCCCTCCACACTACACATCACCCCTCTACACTACACATCACCACCCCTCTACACTACACATCACCACCCCTCTACACTACACATCACCCCTCCACACTACACACAACCACCACCCCTCTACACTACACACCACCACCACCCCTCTACACTACACACCACCACCACCCCTCTACACTACACATCACAACCACCCCTCTACACTACACATCACCACCATCCCTCTACACTACACACCACCACCACCCCTCTACACTACACATCACCACCACCCCTCTACACTACACAACCCCACCATCCCTCTACACTACACACCACCACCACCCCTCTACACTACACATCACCACCACCCCTCTACACTACACACCACCACCACCCCTCAACACTACACACCACCACCACCCCTCAACACTACACATCACCACCACCCCTCTACACTACACATCACCACCATCCCTCTACACTACACACCACCACCACCCCTCTACACTACACACCACCACCACCCCTCAACACTACACATCACCACCACCCCTCTACTGCACCACCACCACCCCTCAACCACTGCCACGTCACCACCACCTCTGCCTGCACACGTCACCACCGTCACTCCTGCACTGCATCCACCACCCTCCTGAACCACCACCGCCCTCCTACACTACACGCACCACCGCCTCTGCACTACGCACCACCGCCCTCGACACTGCATCACCACCGCCTCCACTGCACATCCGCCACCCCTTGCACTGCATCACCGCGTCCTCTACCTACACACCACCACCACCCTCTACACTGCACCTGCCACCTCTGCCTGCACCTGCCATACTCTGCACTGCACCACTGCCACCGCCTCTGCACACGTTACCACCCGCCTGCATCACCACCACCTCTGCACTACCACACCACCTGCCCTCTACACTACACACCACTACCACCACCCCTCCCTCTACACCCCTACACACCACCACCACTCCCTCAACACTACTACATCACCACCACCCCTCTACACTACACATCACCACCATCCCTCTACACTACACATCACCACCACCCCTCAACACTACACATCACCACCATCCCTCTACACTACACACCACCACCACCCCTCCCTCAACACTACACACTACACACCACCACCACCCCTCTACACTACACACCACCACCACCCATCTACACACACCCCTCATCCCTCTACACTACACATCACCACCACCCCTCAACACTACACACCACCACCACCCCCTCTACACTACACACCACCACCACCCATCTACACTACACACCACCACCACCCCTCTGCACTACACATCACCACCACCCCTCTACACTACACATCACCACCACCCCTCTACACTACACACCACCACCACCCCTCTACACTACACAACACCACCACCCCTCTACACAACACACCACCACCACCCCTCTACACTACACACCACCACCACCCATCTACACTACACACCACCACCACCCCTCTACACTACACATCACCACCACCCCTCTACACTACACACCACCACCACCCCTCTACACTACAAATCACCACCACCCCTCTGCACTACACATCACCACCACCCCTCTACACTACACATCACCACCACCCCTCTACACTACACATCACCACCACCCCTCTACACTACACACCACCACCACCCCTCTACACTACACATCACCACCACCCCTCTACACTACACACCACCACCACCCCTCTACACTACACATCACCACCACCCCTCTACACTACACACCACCACCACCCCTCTACACTACACATCACCACCACCCCTCTACACTACACACCACCACCACCCCTCTACACTACACACCACCACCACCATTCTACACTACACATCACCTCCATCCCTTTACACTACACACCACCACCACCCCTCTACACTACACATCACCACCACCCCTCTACACTACACATCACCTCCATCCCTTTACACTACACACCACCACCACCCCTCTACACTACACATCACCACCAACCCTCTACACTACATACCACCACCACCCCTCTACACTACACACCACCACGCCCCCTCTACACTACACACCACCACCCCTCTACACTACACACCACCACCACCCCTCTACACTATACACCACCACCACCCCTCTACACTACACATCACCACCACCCCTCTACACTACACACCACCACCACCCCTCTACACTACACACACCACCACCACCCCTCTACACTTCACACCACCACCACCCCTCTACACTACACATCACCACCACCCCTCTACACTACACATCACCACCACCCCTCTACATTACACACCATCACCACCCCTCCACACTACACATTATCACCACCCCTGTACACTACACACCACCACCACCCCTCTACACTACACACCACCACCAGCCCTCCACACTACACATCACCACCACCCCTCCACACTACACACCATCACCACCCCTCCACACTACACACCATCACCACCCCTCCACACTACACATTATCACCACCTATCTACACTACACACCACCACCACCCCTCTACACTACACACCACCACCACCCCTCTACACTACACACCACCACCACCCCTCTACACTACACATCACCACCACCCCTCTACACTACACACCACCACCACCCTTCTACACTACACACCACCACCACCCCCTCTACACTACACATCACCATCACACCTCTACACTACACGTCACCACCACCCCTCTACACTACACACCACCACCACCCCTTTACACTACACATCACCACCACCCCTCTACACTACACATCACCACAACCCCTCTAAACTACACACCACCACCACCCCTTTACACTACACACCACCACCACCCCCTCTATACTACACACCACCACCACCCCTCTACACTACACACCACCACCACCCCTCTACACTACACATCACCACTACCCCTCTACACTACACACCACCACCCCTCTACACTACACACCACCACCACCCCTCTACACTACTCACCACCACCACCCATCTACACTACACATCACCTCCACCCCTCTGCACTACACAGCACCACCGCTACACTACACTACAGACCACCACCACCTCTCTACACTACACACCACCACCACCCCTCCACACAACACAACACCACCACCCCTCCACACTACACACCACCACCACCCCTCAACACTACACACCACCACCACCCCTCCACACTACACATTATCACTACACATGACCCCTCTACACTACACACCACCACCACCCCTCTACACTACACACCACCACCACCACCCCTCTACACTACACACCACCACCACCCCTCCACACTACACATCACCACCACCCCTCCACACTACACACCATCACCACCCCTCCACACTACACACCATCACCACCCCTCCACACTACACATTATCACCACCCCTCTACACTACACACCACCACCACCCCTCTACACTACACACCACCACCACTCCTCTACACTACACATCACCACTACCCCTCTACACTACACACCACCACCACCCCTCTACACTACACACCACCACCACCCCTCTACACTACACACCACCACCACCCCTCTACACTACACATCACCACCACCCCTCTACACTACACATCACCACCACTTCTCTACACTACACACCACCATCACCCCTCTACACTACACACCACCACCACCCCTCTACACTACACATCACCACCACCCCTCTACACTACACATCACCACCACCCCTCTACATTACACACCATCACCACCCCTCCACACTACACATTATCACCACCCCTCTACACTACACACCACCACCACCCCTCTACACTACACACCACCACCACCCCTCTACACTACACATCACCACCACCCCTCTACACTACACACCACCACCACCCCTCCACACTACACATCATCACCCCTCCACACTACACATCACCCCTCTACACTACACATCATCACCCCTCCACACTACACATCACCACCCCTCTACACTACACATCACCCTTCCACACTACATACCACCACCACCCCTCTACACTACACACCACCACCACCCCTCTGCACTACACACCACCACCACCACCACCACCCCTCTACACTACACATCACCACCACCCCTCTACACTACACATCACCACCATCCCTCTACACTACACACCACCACCACCCCTCTACACTACACATCACCACCACCCCTCTACACTACACATCACCACCATCCCTCTACACTACACATCACCACCACCCCTCTACACTACACATCACCACCACCCCTCTACACTACACACCACCACCACCCCTCAACACTACACACCACCACCACCCCTCAACACTACACATCACCACCACCCCTCTACACTACACATCACCACCATCCCTCTACACTACACACCACCACCACCCCTCTACACTACACACCACCACCACCCCTCAACACTACACATCACCACCACCCCTCTACACTACACACCACCACCACCCCTCAACACTACACATCACCACCACCCCTCTACACTACACATCACCACCATCCCTCTACACTACACATCACCACCACCCCTCAACACTACACATCACCACCACCCCTCTACACTACACACCACCACCACCCCTCAACACTACACATCACCACCACCCCTCTACACTACACATCACCACCATCCCTCTACACTACACATCACCACCACCCCTCAACACTACACACCACCACCACCCCTCTACACTACACACCACCACCACCCCTCTACACTACACACCACCACCACCCCTCAACACTACACATCACCACCACCCCTCTACACTACACATCACCACCCCTTACACTACACATCACCACCATCCCTCTACACTACACACCACCACCACCCCTCTACACTACACACCACCACCACCCCTCTACACTACACACCACCACCACCCCTCTACACTACACACCACTACCACCACCCCTCTACACTACACATTACCACCCCTTACACTACACATCACCACCACCCCTCTACACTACACACCACCACCACCCCTCTACACTACACACCACCACAACCCCTCTACACTACACACCACCACCACCCCTCTACACTACACACCACCACCACCCCTCTACACTACACATCACCACCACCCCTCTACACTACATACCACCACCACCCCTCTACACTACACACCACCACCACCCCTCTACACTACACACCACCACCACCCCTCTACACTACACACCACCACCACCCCTCTACACTACACACCACCACCACCCCTCTACACTACACACCACCACCACCCCTCTACACTACACACCACCACCACCCATCTACACTACACATCACCACCACCACTCTACTCTACACATCACCACCACCCTTCTACACTACACACCACCACCACCCCTCTACACTACACACCACCACCACCCCTCTACACTACACACCACCACCACCCCTCTACACTACACATCACCACCACCCCTCTACACTACACACCACCACCACCCCTCTACACTACACACCACCACCACCCCTCTACACTACACACCACCACCACCCCTCTACACTACACATCACCACCACCCTTCTACACTACACATCACCACCACCCCTCTACACTACACACCACCACCACCCCTCTACACTACACAACACCACCACCCCTCTACACAACACACCACCACCACCCCTCTACACTACACACCACCACCACCCATCTACACTACACACCACCACCACCCCTCTACACTACACATCACCACCACCCCTCTACACTACACACCACCACCACCCCTCTACACTACAAATCACCACCACCCCTCTGCACTACACATCACCACCACCCCTCTACACTACACATCACCACCACCCCTCTACACTACACATCACCACCACCCCTCTACACAACACACCACCACCATCCCTCTACACTACACATCACCACCCCTCTACACTACACACCACCACCACCCCTCTACACTACACACCACCACCCCTCTACACTACACACCACCACCACCCCTCTACACTACACACCACCACCACCATTCTACACTACACATCACCTCCATCCCTTTACACTACACACCACCACCACCCCTCTACACTACACATCACCACCACCCCCTCTACACTACACATCACCTCCATCCCTTTACACTACACACCACCACCACCCCTCTACACTACACATCACCACCAACCCTCTACACTACATACCACCACCACCCCTCTACACTACACACCACCACCACCCCTCTACACTACATATCACCACCACCCCTCTACACTACACACCACCACCACCCCTCTACACTATACACCACCACCACCCCTCTACACTACACATCACCACCACCCCTCTACACTACACACCACCACCACCCCTCTACACTACACACCACCACCACCACCCCTCTACACTTCACACCACCACCACCCCTCTACACTACACATCACCACCACCCCTCTACACTACACATCACCACCACCCCTCTACATTACACACCATCACCACCCCTCCACACTACACATTATCACCACCCCCTGTACACTACACACCACCACCACCCCTCTACACTACACACCACCACCAGCCCTCCACACTACACATCACCACCACCCCTCTACACTACACACCACCACCACCCCTCCACACTACACAGCACCACCACCCCTCCACATTACACATTATCACCACCTATCTACACTACACACCACCACCACCCCTCTACACTACACACCACCACCACCCCTCTACACTACACACCACCACCACCCCTCTACACTACACATCACCACCACCCCTCTACACTACACACCACCACCACCCATCTACACTACACACCACCACCACCCCTCTACACTACACAACACCAACACACCTCTCCACTACACAACACCCCCACCCCTCTACACAACACACCACCACCACCCCTTTACACTACACATCACCACCACCCCTCTACACTACACATCACCACCACCCCTCTACACTACACACCACCACCACCCCTTTACACTACACACCACCACCACCCCTCTATACTACACACCACCACCACCCCTCTACACTACACACCACCACCACCCCTCTACACTACACATCACCACGACCCCTCTACACTACACACCACCACCCCTCTACACTACACACCACCACCACCCCTCTACACTACTCACCACCACCACCCTTCTACACTACACATCACCTCCACCCCTCTGCACTACACATCACCACCGCTTCTCTACACTACAGACCACCACCACCTCTCTACACTACACACCACCACCACCCCTCCACACTACACATCACCACCACCCCTCCACACTACACACCACCACCACCCCTCAACACTACACACCATCACCACCCCTCCACACTACACATTATCACCACCCCTCTACACTACACACCACCACCACCCCTCTACACTACACACCACCACCACCCCTCTACACTACACACCACCACCACCCCTCCACACTACACATCACCACCACCCCTCCACACTACACACCACCACCACTCCTCTACACTACACACCATCACCACTCCTCCACACTACACATTATCACCACCCCTCTACACTACACACCACCACCACCCCTCTACACTACACACCACCACCACTCCTCTACACTACACATCACCACTACCCCTCTACACTACACACCACCACCACCCCTCTACACTACACACCACCACCACCCCTCTACACTACACACCACCACCACCCCTCTACACTACACATCACCACCACCCCTCTACACTACACATCACCACCACTTCTCTACACTACACACCACCATCACCGCTCTACACTACACACCACCACCACCCCTCTACACTACACATCACCACCACCCCTCTACACTACACATCACCACCACCCCTCTACATTACACACCATCACCACCCCTCCACACTACACATTATCACCACCCCTGTACACTACACACCACCACCACCCCTCTACACTACACACCACCACCACCCCTCCACACTACACATCACCACCACCCCTCCACACTACACACCATCACCACCCCTCCACACTACACACCATCACCACCCCTCCACACTACACATTATCACCACCCATCTACACTACACACCACCACCACCCCTCTACACTACACACCACCACCACCCCTCTACACTACACACCACCACCACCCCTCTACACATCACCACCACCCCTCTTCACTACACACCACCACCACCCTTCTACACTACACACCACCACCACCCCTCTACACTACACATCACCATCACACCTCTACACTACACATCACCACCACCCCTCTACACTACACACCACCACCACCCCTTTACACTACACATCACCACCACCCCTCTACACTACACATCACCACCACCCCTCTACACTACACACCACCACCACCCCTTTACACTACACATCACCACCACCCCTCTACACTACACACCACCACCACTCCTCTACACTACACACCACCACCACCCCTCTATACTACACACCACCACCACCCCTCTACACTAGACACCACCACCACCCCTCTACACTACACATCACCACTACCCCTCTACACTACACACCACCACCACCCCTCTACACTACACACCACCACCACCCCTCTACACTACTCACCACCACCACCCTTCTACACTACACATCACCTCCACCCCTCTGCACTACACATCACCACCGCTTCTCTACACTACAGACCACCACCACCTCTCTACACTACACACCACCACCACCCCTCCACAGTACACATCACCACCACCCCTCCACACTACACACCACCACCACCCCTCAACACTACACACCATCACCACCCCTCCACACTACACATTATCACCACCCCTCTACACTACACACCACCACCACCCCTCTACACTACACACCACCACCACCCCTCTACACTACACACCACCACCACCCCTCCACACTACACATCACCACCACCCCTCCACACTACACACCATCACCACCCCTCCACACTACACACCATCACCACCCCTCCACACTACACATTATCACCACCCCTCTACACTACACACCACCACCACCCCTCTACACTACACACCACCACCACTCCTCTACACTACACATCACCACTACCCCTCTACACTACACACCACCACCACCCCTCTACACTACACACCACCACCACCCCTCTACACTACACACCACCACCACCCCTCTACACTACACACCACCTCCACCACTCTACACTACACATCACCACCACTTCTCTACACTACACACCACCACCACCCCTCCACACTACACACCACCACCACCCCTCTACACTACACATCACCACCACCCCTCTACACTACACATCACCACCACCCCTCTACACTACACACCACCACCACCCCTCTACACTACACATCACCACCACCCCTCTACACTACACACCACCACCACCCCTCTACACTACACACCACCACCACCCCTCTACACTACACACCACCACCACCCCTCTACACTACACATCACCACCACCCCTCTACACTACACCCCACCACCACCCCTCTACACAACACACAACCACCACCCCTCTACACTACACATCACCACCACCCCTCTACACTACACATCACCACCACCCCTCTACACTACACATCACCAACACCCCTCTACACTACACACCACCACCACCCCTCTACACTACACATCACCACCACCCCTCTACACTACACATCACCACCACCCCTCTACACTACACATCACCACCACCCCTCTACACTACACACAACCACCACCCCTCTACACTACACATCACCACCACCCCTCTACACTACACATCACCACCACCCCTCTACACTACACATCACCACCACCCCTCTACACTACACATCACCACCACCCCTCTACACTACACACCACCACCACCCCTCTACACTACATACCACCACCACCCCTCTACACTACACACCACCACCACCCCTCTACACTACATATCACCACCACCCCTCTACACTACACACCACCACCACCCCTCTACACTAAACACCACCACCACCCCTCTACACTACACATCACCACCACCCCTCTACACTACACACCACCACCACCCCTCTACACTACACACCACCACCACCACCCCTCTACACTTCACACCACCACCACCCCTCTACACTACACATCACCACCACCCCTCTACACTACATACCACCACCACCCCTCTACACTACACATCACCACCACCCCTCTACACTACATACCACCACCACCCCTCTACCCTACACATCACCACCATCCCTCTACACTACACACCACCACCACCCCTCTACACTACACATCACCACCACCCCTCTACACTACACATCACCACCACCCCTCTACATTACACACCATCACCACCCCTCCACACTACACATTATCACCACCCCTGTACACTACACACCACCACCACCCCTCTACACTACACACCACCACCAGCCCTCCACACTACACATCACCACCACCCCTCCACACTACACACCATCACCACCCCTCCACACTACACACCATCACCACCCCTCCACACTACACATTATCACCACCCATCTACACTACACACCACCACCACCCCTCTACACTACACACCACCACCACCCCTCTACACTACACACCACCACCACCCCTCTACACTACATATCACCACCACCCCTCTACACTACACACCACCACCACCCTTCTACACTACACACCACCACCACCCCTCTACACTACACATCACCATCACACCTCTACACTACACATCACCACCACCCCTCTACACTACACACCACCACCACCCCTTTACACTACACATCACCACCACCCCTCTACACTACACATCACCACCACCCCTCTACACTACACACCACCACCACCCCTTTACACTACACACCACCACCACCCCTCTATACTACACACCACCACCACCCCTCTACACTACACACCACCACCACCCCTCTACACTACACATCACCACTACCCCTCTACACTACACACCACCACCCCTCTACACTACACACCACCACCACCCCTCTACACTACTCACCACCACCACCCTTCTACACTACACATCACCTCCACCCCTCTGCACTACACATCACCACCGCTTCTCTACACTACAGACCACCACCACCTCTCTACACTACACACCACCACCACCCCTCCACACTACAAATCACCACCACCCCTACACACTACACACCACCACCACCCCTCAACACTACACACCATCACCACCCCTCCACACTACACATTATCACCACCCCTCTACACTACACACCACCACCACCCCTCTACACTACACACCACCACCACCCCTCTACACTACACACCACCACCACCCCTCCACACTACACATCACCACCACCCCTCCACACTACACACCATCACCACCCCTCCACACTACACACCATCACCACCCCTCCACACTACACATTATCACCACCCCTCTACACTACACACCACCACCACCCCTCTACACTACACACCACCACCACTCCTCTACACTACACATCACCACTACCCCTCTACACTACACACCACCACCACCCCTCTACACTACACACCACCACCACCCCTCTACACTACACACCACCACCACCCCTCTACACTACACACCACCACCACCCCTCTACACTACACATCACCACCACTCCTCTACACTACACACCACCACCCCTCTACACTACACACCACCACCACCCCTCTACACTACACATAACCACCACCCCTCTACACTACACATCACCACCACCCCTCTACATTACACACCATCACCACCCCTCCACACTACACATTATCACCACCCCTGTACACTACACACCACCACCACCCCTCTACACTACACACCACCACCACCCCTCCACACTACACATCACCACCACCCCTCCACACTACACACCATCACCACCCCTCCACACTACACACCATCACCACCCCTCCACACTACACATTATCACCACCCATCTACACTACACACCACCACCACCCCTCTACACTACACACCACCACCACCCCTCTACACTACACACCACCACCACCCCTCTACACATCACCACCACCCCTCTTCACTACACATCACCACCACCCTTCTACACTACACACCACCACCACCCCTCTACACTACACATCACCATCACACCTCTACACTACACATCACCACCACCCCTCTACACTACACACCACCACCACCCCTTTACACTACACATCACCACCACCCCTCTACACTACACATCACCACCACCCCTCTACACTACACACCACCACCACCCCTTTACACTACACATCACCACCACCCCTCTACACTACACACCACCACCACTCCTCTACACTACACACCACCACCACCCCTCTATACTACACACCACCACCACCCCTCTACACTAGACACCACCACCACCCCTCTACACTACACATCACCACTACCCCTCTACACTACACACCACCACCACCCCTCTACACTACACACCACCACCACCCCTCTACACTACTCACCACCACCACCCTTCTACACTACACATCACCTCCACCCCTCTGCACTACACATCACCACCCCTCTACACTACAGACCACCACCACCTCTCTACACTACACACCACCACCACCCCTCCACACTACACATCACCACCACCCCTCCACACTACACACCACCACCACCCCTCAACACTACACATCACCACACACTACACCACCACCCCTCTACACTACACACCACCACCACCCCTCTACACTACACACCACCACCACCCCTCTACACTACACACCACCACCACCCCTCCACACTACACATCACCACCACCCCTCCACACTACACACCATCACCACCCCTCCACACTACACACCATCACCACCCCTCCACACTACACATTATCACCACCCCTCTACACTACACACCACCACCACCCCTCTACACTACACACCACCACCACTCCTCTACACTACACATCACCACTACCCGTCTACACTACACACCACCACCACCCCTCTACACTACACACCACCACCACCCCTCTACACTACACACCACCACCACCCCTCTACACTACACACCACCTCCACCACACTACACTACACATCACCACCCCTCTACACTACACATCACCACCACCCCTCTTCACTACACACCACCACCACCCCACTACACTACACAACACCACCCCTCTACACTACACACCACCACCCCTCTACACTACACACCACCACCACCCCTCTACACTACACATCACCACCACCCCTCCACACTACACATCACCACCACCCCTCTACACTACACACCACCACCACCCCTCTACACTACACATCACCACCCATCTACACTACACATCACCACCCCTCTACACTACACACCACCAACACCCCTCTACAATACACATCACCACCACCCCTCTACACTACACACCACCACCACCCCTCCACACTACACATCACCACCACCCCTCCACACTACACATCACCACCACCCCTCTACACTACACACCACCACCACCCCTCTACACTACACACCACCACCACACCCATCCACACTACACATCACCACCACCCCTCCCTCCACACTACACATCACCACCACCCCTCCACACTACACATCACCACCACCCCTCTACACTACACACCACCACCACCCCTCTACACTACACACCACCACCACCCCTCCACACTACACATCACCACCACCCCTCCACACTACACATCACCACCACCCCTCTACACTACACACCACCACCACCCCTCTACACTACACACCACCACCACCCCTCCACACTACACATCACCACCACCCCTCCACACTACACATCACCACCACCCCTCCACACTACACATCACCACCGCCCCTCTACACTTATACGGGGTTATGCTTGGATATGCTTTGTTATACTGGGTTATTCTAGGTTATGCTAAGTTATGCTAAGTTATGGTATGTTATGCTAGGTTATGCTAGGTTATGCTATTTTATGCTAGGTTATGCTAGGGTATGCTGGGTTATGCTAGGTATTGTTAAGTTATGGTAGGTCATGCTAGAGTATGCTAGGTTATGCTTGGTTATGCTAGATTATGCTATGGTATGCTATGTTATGCTAGGTTATGCTTGGTTATGTTAGATTATGCTTGGTTATGCTCTCTTATGCTATGTTATGCTAGGTTATGCTTGGTTATGGTATGTTATGCTTGGTTATGCTAGGTTATGCTTGGCTATGCTAGGTTATGCTTGGTTATGCTTGGTTATGCTTGGTTATGCTAGCTTATGCTTGGTTATGCTAGCTTATGCTATGTTATGCTATGTTATGCTAGGTTTTGCTAGGTTATGCTTGGTTATGCTAGATTATGCTATGGTATGCTATGTTATGCTAGGTTATGCTTGGTTATGTTAGATTATGCTAGGTTATGCTCTCTTATGCTATGTTATGCTAGGTTATGCTTGGTTATGGTATGTTACGCTTGGTTATGCTAGGTTATGCTTGGCTATGCTAGGTTATGCTTGGTTATGCTTGGTTATGCTTGGTTATGCTAGCTTATGCTTGGTTATGCTAGCTTATGCTATGTTATGCTATGTTATGCTAGGTTTTGCTAGGTTATGCTTGGTTATGCTAGGTTATGCTTGGTTATGCTAGGTTATGCTTGGTTATGCTAGGTTATGCTTGGTTATGTTAGGTTATGCTTAGTTATGCTAAGTTATGCTTGGTTATGCTTGGTTATGTTGGGTTATGCTAGGTTATGCTTGGTTATGTTGGGTTATGCTAGGTTATGCTTGGTTATGCTAGGTTATGCTAGGTTATGCTAGGTTATGCTAGGTTATGCTTGGTTATGCTAGGTTATGCTTGGTTATGCTAGGTTATGCTTGGTTATGCTTGGTTATGCTTGGTTATGCTAGGTTATGCTTGGTTATGCTTGATTGTGCTGGGTTATGCTAGGTTATGCTAGGTTAAGCTAGGTTATGCTTGGTTATGCAAGGTTATGCTTGGTTATGCTAGGTTATGCTTGGTTATGCTAGGTTATGCTTGGTTATGCTTTGTTGTGCTAGGTTATGCTAGGTTATGCTTGGTTATGCTAGGTTATGCTTGGTTATGCTAGGTTATGCTAGGTTATGCTAGGTTATGCTTGGTTATGCTAGGTTATGCTTGGTTATGCTAGGTTATGCTAGGTTATGCTAGGTTATGCTTGGTTATGTTGGGTTATGCTTGGTTATGGTAGGTTATGTTTGGTTATGCTAGGTTATGCTTGGTTATGCTTGGTTATGCTTGGTTATGTTGGGTTATGCTGGGTTATGCTAGGTTATGCTAGGTTATGCTTGGTTATGCTAGGTTATGCTAGGTTATGCTAGGTTATGCTTGGTTATGCTAGGTTATGCTTGGTTATGCTAGGTTATGCTTGGTTATGCTACGGTGTGCTATGTTATGCTAGGTTATGCTAGGTTATGCTTGGTTGTGCTTGGTTATGCTTGGTTATGCTACGTTGTGCTATGTTATGCTAGGTTATGCTAGGTTATGCTTGATTATGCTAGGTTGTGCTTGGTTATGCTAGGTTATGCTAGGTTATGCTTGGTAATGCTAGGTTATACTTGGTTATGCTAGGTTATGCTAGGTTATGCTGGGTTATGCTGGGTTATGCTAGGTTATGTTTGGTTATGCTAGGTTATGCTAGGTTTTGCTTGGTTATGCTAGGTTATGCTTGGTTATGCTAGGTTATGCTATGTTATGCTAGGTTATGCTAGGTTATGCTTGGTTATGCTAGGTTATGCTAGGTTATGCTAGGTTATGCTAGGTTATGCTTGGTTATGCTAGGTTATGCTAGGTTATGCTAGGTTATGCTAGGTTATGCTATCTTATGCCATGTTATGCTAGGTTATGCTAGGTTATGCTAGGTTATGCTTGGTTATGTTAGATTATGCTTGGTTATGCTAGGTTATGCTAGGTTATACTTGGTTTGTGCTAGGTTATGCTAGGTTATGCTTGGTTATGCTATGTATGTTATGCTAGGTTATGCTAGGTTATGCTAGGTTATGCTTGGTTATGCTAGGTTATGCTAGGTTATAATAGGTTATGCTTGGTTATTTTAGGTTATGCTAGGTTATGCTTGGTTATGCTAGGTTATGCTAGGTTATGCTGGGTTATGCTGGGTTATGCTTGGTTATGCTAGGTTATGCTTGGTTATGCTAGGTTATGCTAGGTTATGGTAGGTTATGCTTGGTTATGCTAGGTTATGCTTGGTTATGCTAGGTTATGCTAGGTTATGCTTGGTTATGCTACGTTGTGCTATGTTATGCTAGGTTATGCTAGGTTATGCTTGGTTATGCTGGGTTATGCTTGGTTATGCTACGTTGTGCTATGTTATGCTAGGTTATGCTAGGTTATGCTTGGTTATGCTAGGTTATGCTAGGTTATGCTAGGTTATGCTTGGTTATGCTAGGTTATGCTTGGTTATGCTAGGTTATGCTTGGTTATGCTACGGTGTGCTATGTTATGCTAGGTTATGCTAGGTTATGCTTGGTTGTGCTTGGTTATGCTTGGTTATGCTACGTTGTGCTATGTTATGCTAGGTTATGCTAGGTTATGCTTGATTATGCTAGGTTATGCTTGGTTATGCTAGGTTATGCTAGGTTATGCTTGGTTATGCTAGGTTATGCTTGGTTATGCTAGGTTATGCTAGGTTATGCTAGGTTATGCTGGGTTATGCTAGGTTATGCTTGGTTATGCTAGGTTATGCTAGGTTATGCTTGGTTATGCTAGGTTATGCTTGGTTATGCTAGGTTATGCTTGGTTATGCTAGGTTATGCTTGGTTATGCTAGGTTATGCTTGGTTATGCTAGGTTATGCTAGGTTATGCTAGGTTATGCTAGGTTATGCTTGGTTATGCTAGGTTATGCTAGGTTATGCTTGGTTATGCTAGGTTATGCTATGTTATGCTAGGTTATGCTAGGTTATGCTAGGTTATGCTTGGTTATGCTTGGTTATGCTAGGTTATGCTAGGTTATGCTTGGTTATGCTAGGTTATGCTAGGTTATGCTTGGTTATGCTAGGTTATGCTAGGTTATGCTTGGTTATGCTAGGTTATGCTTGGTTATGCTAGGTTATGCTAGGTTATGCTAGGTTATGCTAGGTTATGCTTGGTTATGCTAGGTTATGCTAGGTTATAATAGGTTATGCTTGGTTATTTTAGGTTATGCTAGGTTATGCTTGGTTATGCCAGGTTATGCTATGTTATGCTAGGTTATGCTAGGTTATGCTAGGTTATGCATGGTTATGCATGGTTATGCTAGGTTATGCTTGGTTATGCTAGGTTATGTTTGGTTATGCTAGGTTATGCTGGGTTATGGTGGGTTATGCTGGGTGATGCTAGGTTAAGCTGGGTTATGCTGGGTTATGCTTGGTTATGCTAGGTTATGCTGGGTTATGCTGGGTTATGCTGGGTTATGCTGGGTTATGCTAGGTTATGTTGGGTTATGCTGGGTTAGGCTTGGTTATGCTAGGTTATGCTGGGTTATGCTGGGTTATGCTAGGTTATGCTAGGTTATGCCAGGTTATGCTAGGTTATGCTAGGTTATGCTAGGTTATGCTAGGTTATGCTAGGTTATGCATGGTTATGCTAGGTTATGCTTGGTTATGCTAGGCTATCCAAGGTTATCCTAGGTTATCCAAGTTATCCTAGGCTATGCAAGGTTATCCTAGGTTGTCCTAGGTTATCCTAGGCTATCCAAGGTTATCCTTTGCTTTGAAAGGTTATCCTAAGCTTCCCAAGACTATCCTAGGTTATCCAAGGCTATCCTAGGCTATCAAAGGTTATCCTAGGCTATCCAAGGCTTTCCTAGGCTGTCAAAGGTTATCCTAGGTTATCCAAGGCTTTCCAAAATTATCCTTGGCTATCCCAGGTTATTTTAGGTTATCCAGAGTTATAGTATATTTTCCTAGGCTATCCAATGTGTATACTTGAGTGTATATACTGAGAGGTGTATATCTCAGTGTATGTACACTGAGAAGTGTATATATATATTGAGAGGTTTATATCTCAGTGTATATACACTGAGAAGTGTATATTTCAGTGTATATATATACTTAGATATGTATATGCTAGTGTACATATACTGAGAGGAGTTTATCAGTCAGTGTAGATACACTGTATGACCGCTGTTCAGTTACTGCTGACTTTAGTCGTACTGACGATGCATAACCCCAAACATCATAGGTTGCTGCATCAGCAGCTGCTGACACACTGCTGACACTGACGGCTGACTTCCTCTCTCACACACACACATCCTCCATGGTGGGTAGTGCATCCTTGGGCTTTTGATCCAAGGCTTAAGAGCTATAATCATGACCTATACCATATATATATATATATATATATATATATATATATATATATATATATATATATATATATATATATATATATATATATATATATATATCCCTCTTTGACTTTCCAAGTGTAGATTATAGTATTTAATCTACACTATAGTATATTATAGTATATGCTATAGTATATTATAGTATATTTCTCGCCTGTTTTCCAGGGAGTACAAGGTCGAGGAACTTCAGACGTTCCCAGTAAGTTGCTTGACTGTAGTTACACCAACAGTGAAGATTCACTGTACACTAGCAGTGAAGGTTCACTGTACACTAGCAGTGAAGATTCACTGTACACTAGCAGTGAAGGTTCACTGCTAGTGTACAGCACTATTAGTGTACAGTAATATTCCAGCCTAGAGAGAGCGACTTAAAGAGGATCATCACTGGTTTGGCATCCCTTGTTTTGAAGGTTCTCATTATCCATCCTATCATTTTTTCCTCATAGATGTGACACTGTTGTGATCTTTAAAGGTGAGATGCTCTGACATTATCACTCCCAGGTCTTTGATATTAGTTTTTCGGTCTGTTGTGTGCTAAGAATTTTTCCCTCATTCAACTGCATGTTATTTTCTGTGGCCCATTGGAAGACACTATCACAATCACGTTGTAATTATGGGGGCTTTAACTACAGTCACATTGACTGGAATTCCTTGACTGGGAATTTAGAGTGTAACAACTTCTTAGAGGTAGTTCAGGATTGTTTTCTGATGCACTTTGAGACAGAACCTACAAGGGGAAATAACCTGCTTGACTTGGTTCTGGCAAACAATGAATCCCTTGTTAATATTTTAGAAATTACAGAGGAACTTGGCACAAGTGACCACAAATAAATTATCTTTAGCATAGAATTGAATTTTGACAGTAGGAATAACTCAGTAATGGTCCCAAATTTTGGCTTAGATTACAATGGGCTTAGAGAACAGCTGTCAGCTGTGGACTGGAGTAACGAAGACAGCTATCAGCATGACAGCTTTCTGAACATTATACATGCTGACCAAAGAACATTTATCCCGTTTAAAGAAATTATGTCGAATGAAAATGACTCGAAATGGAGAATAATAGTCTCACGTATCTTC
>NW_027195102.1:0-57500 GCF_038502225.1 Cherax quadricarinatus
CTGAACCTAACAAGATGTTTTGAACCTAGCAAGATGTTCTGAACCTAGCATTATGTACTGAACCTAGGAAAATGTACTGAACCTGGCGTGGTGTACTGAACCTAGCAAGATGTACTGAAACTAGCAAGATGTTTTGAACCTAGTACCTCGCAAGATGTACTGAACCTAGCAAGATGTACTGAAACTAGCAAGATGTTTTGAACATATCGAGATGTTTTAAACCAAGAAAGATGAACTGAAACTGGCAAGATGTACTGAACCTAGGAAGATGTTTCTAACCTAGCAATATATATTGAACCTAGCAACATGTACTGAACCTAGCAACATGTACTGAGCCTACCAAAATGCACTGAACCTAGCAAGATGTACTGAACCTAGCAAAACGTACTGAACCTAGGAAGATGTACTGAACTCGCCTAGCAAGATGTACTGAACCTAACAAGATGTACTGAGCCTAGCAAGATGTACTGAACCTAGCAAGAATCACTGAACCTAGCAAGATGAACCTAGCAAGATGTGCTGAACCTAGCAATTCGTACTGAACCTAGCAAGATATACTGAACCAAGCAAGATGACATGAACCTAGCAAGATGTACTGAACCTTGCAAGATGTATTGAACCTAACAAGATGTACTGAACCCAGCAAGATGTACTGAACCTAGCAAGATGTACTGAACCAAGCAAGATGTACTGAACCTAGCAAGATGTACTGAACTTAGCAAGATGTACTGAATCTAGCAAGATGAACTGAACCTAGCAAGATGTACTGAACCTAGCAAGATGTACTGAACCTAGCAAGATGTACTGAACCTAGCAAGATGTACTGAACCTAGCAAGAATGTAGCAAGATGTACTGAACCTAGCAAGATGTACTGAACCTAGCAAGATGTACTGAACCTAGCAAGATGTACTGAACCTAGCAAGATGTACTGAACCTAGCAAGATGTACTGAACCTAGCAAGATGTACTGAACCTAGCAAGATGTACTGAACCTAGCAAGATGTACCTGAACCTAGCAAGATGTACTGAACCTAGCAAGATGTACTGAACCTATGTACTGCAAGATGTACTGAACCTAGCAAGATGTACTGAACCTAGCAAGATGTACTGAACCTAGCAAGATGTACTGAACCTACTGAACCTAGCAAGATGTACTGAACCTAGCAAGATGTACTGAACCTAGCAAGATGTACTGAACCTAGCAAGATGTACTGAACCTAGCAAGATGTTCTGAACTAGCAAATGTACCTAGCAAGATGTTCCTAACCTAGCAAGATGTACTGAATCTAGCAAGATGTACTGAACCTAGCAAGATGTACTGAACCTAGCAAGATGTACTGAATCTAGCAAGATGTACTGAATCTAGCAAGATGTTCCTTACCTAGCAAGATGTACTGAATCTAGCAAGATGTTCCTTACCTAGCAAGATGTACTGAATCTAGCAAGATGTTCCTAACCTAGCAAGATGTACTGAATCTAGCAAGATGTACTGAACCTAGCAAGATGTACGGAACCTAGCAAGATGTACTGAACCTAGCAAGATGTACTGAATCTAGCAAGATGTACTGAATCTAGAAAGATGTACTGAATCTAGCAAGATATTGTGAACCTAGCAAATTGAACTGAACCTAGCAAGATGTACTGAACCTCGCAAGATGTACTGAACCTAGCAAGAAGTACTGAACCTAGCAAGATGTACTGAAAATAGCATGATGTACTGAACCTAGCAAGATGTACTGAACCTAGCAAGAAGTACTGAACCTAGCAAGATGTACTGAAAATAGCATGATGTGCTCAACCTAGCAAGATGTATTGAACCTATCAAGATGTACTGAACCTAGCATGATGTACTGAACGTAGAAATATGCTCTGAACCTAGAAAGATGTACTCTACCTAGCAAAATGTACTGAAACTAGAAAGATGTACTGAACCTAGCAAGATGTACAGAACCTAGCAATATGTGCTGAACTTAGCAAGATGTACTGAACGTAGCAAGATGCTCTGAACCTAGCAATATGTACTGAACCTAGGATTATGTACTGAACCTAGAAAGATGTACTGAACTTAGAAAGATGTACAGAACCTAGCAAGATGTACTGAACCTAGCAAGATGTACTGAACCTAGCAAGCAAGATGTACTGAACCTAGCAAGATGTACTGAACCTAGCAAGATGTACTGAACCTAGCAAGATGTACTGAACCTAGCAAGATGTACTGAACCTAGCAAGATGTACTGAACCTAGCAAGATGTACTGAACGCACTAGCAAGATGTACTGAACCTAGCAAGATGTACTGAACCTAGCAAGATGTACTGAACCTAGCAAGATGTACTGAACCTAGCAAGATGTACTGAACCTAGCAAGATGTACAGAACCTAGCAAGATGTAATGAACCAAGCAAGAAGTACTGAACCTAGCAAGATGTACTGAACCTAGCAAGATGTACTGAACCTAGCAAGATGTACAGAACCTAGCAAGATGTACTGAACCTAGCAAGATGTACTGAACCTAGCAAGATGTACAGAACCTAGCAAGATGTACTGACCCTAGCAAGATGTACAGAACAAAGCAAGATGTACAGAACCTAGCAAGATGTACTGAACCTAGCAAGATGTCCTGAACCTAGCAAGATGTACAGAACCTAGCAAGATGTACTGAACCTCGCAAGATGTATTGAACCTAGCAAGACGCACTGAACCTCGCAAGAAGTACTGAACCTAGTAAGATGTACTGAACCTAGCAAGATGTACTGAACCTAGCAAGATGTACTGAACCTAGCAAGATGTACTGAACCTAGCAAGATGTACTGAACCTAGCAAGATGTACTGAACCTAGCAAGATGTACTGAACCTAGCAAGATGTACAGAACCTAGCAAGATGTACTGAACCTAGCAAGATGTACTGAACCTAGCAAGATGCACTGAACCTAGCAAGATGTACTGAACCTCGCAAGATGTATTGAACCTAGCAAGACGCACTGAACCTAGCAAGACGCACTGTACCTCGCAAGATGTACTGAACCTAGCAAGATGTTCTGAACCTAGCAAGATGCTCTGAACCTAGCAAGATGTTCTGAACCTAGCAAGATGAACTGAACCTAGCAAGATGTACTGAACCTAGCAAGAAGTACTGAACCTCGCCTGAACCTCGCAAGATGTACTGAACCTGGCAAGATGTACTGAACCTAGCAAGATGTACTGAACCTAGCAAGATGTACTGAACCTAGCAAGATGTACTGAACCTAGCAAAATGTACTGAACCTAGCAAGATGTTCCTAATCTAGCAAGATGTTCTAAACCTTGCAACATGTACTGAACCTAGTAAGATGTACTGAATGTAGCAAGATGTACTGAACCTTGCAAGATGCACTGAAACTAGGATGATGTACTGATTCTAGCAAGATGTGCTGAACCTAGCAATTCGTACTGAACCTAGCAAGATATACTGAACCAAGCAAGATGACATGAACCTAGCAAGATGTACTGAACCTTGCAAGATGTATTGAACCTAACAAGATGTACTGAACCTCGCATGTATTGAACCTGCACTGAACCTCGCAAGATGTACTGAACCTACCAAGATGTACTGAACCTAGCAAGATGTACTGAACCTAGCAAGATGTACTGAACCTTGCAAGATGTACTGATCCTAGCAAGATGTAGTGAACCTAGGAAGATGAACTGAACCTAGGAAGATGTACTGAACATCGCAAGATGTACTGAACCTAGCAAGATGTACTGAACCTTGCAAGATGCACTGAACCTAGCAAGATGTACTGAACCTTGCAAGATGTACTGAACCTAGCAAGATGTAACCTAGCAAGAACTGATGATACTGAACCTAGCAAGATGTAATGAACCTAGCAAGATGTACTGAACCTTGCAAGATGCACTGAACCTAAAAAGATGCACTGAACCTTGCAAGATGTACAGAACCTAGCAAGATGTAATAAACCAAGCAAGATGTACTGAACCTTGCAAGATGCACTGAACCTAAAAAGATGCACTGAACCTAGCAAGATGTACCGAACCTAGCAAGATGTAATGAACCTAGCAAGATGTACAGAACCTAGCAAGATGTTCTGAACCTAGCAATATGTTCTGAACCTAGCAAGATGTACTGAACCTAGCAAGATGTACTGAACCTAGCAAGATGTACTGAACCTAGCAAGATGTACTGAACCTAGCAAGATGTACTGAACCTAGCAAGATGTACTGAACCTAGCAAGATGTACTGAACCTAGCAAGATGTACTGAAACTAGGAAGATATACTGAACCTAGCAAGATGTACTGAACTTAGCAAGATATACTGAACCTAGGATGATGTGCTGATCCTAGCAAGATGTACTGGACCTAGCAAGATGTACTGAACCTCGGAAGATATATTGAACCTAGTAAGATAAACTGAACCTAGCAAGACATACTGAACCTAGGAAGATGTACCGAGCGTAGCAAGATGTTCCTAGCCTAGCAAAATGTACTGAACCTAACAAGATGTTCTGAATCTAGCAAACCTAGCAAGACGCACTGTACCTCGCAAGATGTACTGAACCTAGCAAGATGTTCTGAACCTAGCAAGATGCTCTGAACCTAGCAAGATGTTCTGAACCTAGCAAGATGTACTGAACCTAGAAAGATGTACTGAACCTAGCAAGACGTACTGAGCCTAGCAAGATGTACTGAACCTAGCAAGATGTATTGAACCTAGCAAGATGTACTGAACCTAGCAAGATGTACTGAACCTAACAAGATGTACTGAACCTAGCAAGATGTACTGAACCTAGCAAGATGTACTGAACCTAGCAAGATGTACTGAACCTAGCAAAATGTACTGAAACTAGCAAGATGCAATTTACCTAGGAAGATGAACTGAACCTAGGAAGATGTACTGAACATCGCAAGATGTACTGAACCTAGCAAGATGTACTGAACCTAGCAACATGTACTGAACCTTGCAAGATGTAGAGAACCTAGCAAGATGTAATAAACCTAGCAAGATGTACTGAACCTAGAAAGATGTACTGAACCTAGAAAGATGTACTGAACCTAGCAAGATGTCCTGAACCTAGCAAGATGTACAGAACCTAGCAAGATGTACTGAAGCAAAGATGAACCTACTGAACCTAGCAAGATGTACTGCAAGATGTACTGAACCTAGCAAGATGTACTGAACCTAGCAAGATGTACTGAACCTAGCAAGATGTACTGACCTAGAAAGATGCACTGAACCTAGCAAGATGTAGTGAACCTAGCAAGATGTTCTGAACCTAGCAAGATGTATTGAACCAGCAAGATGTACTGAACCTCGCAAGATGTACTGAAGGTAGCAAGATGTACTGAAACTAGCAAGATGTTCTGCACCTAGCATGATGTACTGAACCTAGCAAGATATACTGAACCTAGAAAAATGTACTGAAACTAGCAAGATGTACTGAACTTAGCAAGATGAATTGAGCCTAGAAAGATGTACTGAACCTAGAAAGATGTACTGAACCTAGCAAGATGTACTGAACCTAGCAAGATGTACTGAACCTAGGAATATGTACTGAACCTAGCAAGATGCATTTTACCTAGCAAGATGTACTGAACCTAGGAAGATGTACTGAACCTCGTAAGATGTACTGAACCAAGCAAGACGTACTGAACCTAGGAAGATGTACCGAACGTAGCAAGATGTTTCTAGCCTAGCAAGATATACTGAACCTAACAAGACTGAACCTAGCAAGATGTACTGAACCTACTGATGTACCTAGCAAGATGTACTGAACCTAGCAAGATGTACTGAACCTATGTACTGAAGACTGAACCTAGCTGAACCTAGCAAGATGTACTGAACCTCGCAAGATGCTGAACCAAGGAAGATGTACTGAATCTAGAAAGATGTACTGAAACTTGCAATATTTACTGAACCTAGAAAGATGTAATGAACCTGGAAAGATGTGCTGAACCTAGCAAGATGTACTGAATCTAGCAATATGTACTGAACCTAGCAAGATATACTGAACCTAGAAAGATGTACTGAACCTAGCAAGATGTAGTGAACCTAGCAAGATGTTCAGAACCTAGCAAGATGTACTGAACCTAGCAAGATGTACTGAACCTAGCTAGATGTACTGAAAATAGCAAGATGTACTGAACCTAGAAAGATGCACTGAACCTAGAAATATGTGCTGAACCTAGCAAGAAGTACTGAATCTAGCGAGATGTACTGAACCTAGCAAGATATACTGAACCTAGAAAGATGTACTGAACCTAGCAAGATGTACTGAACCTAGCATGATGTACTGAAGCAAGATGTACTGAACCTAGCAAGATGTACTGAACCTAGCAAGATGTACTGAACCTAGCAAGATGTACTGAACCTAGCAAGATGATCCTAGCTGAACCTAGCAAGATGTACTGAACCTAGCAAGATGTACTGAACCTAGCAAGATGTACTGAACTGAACCTAGCAAGATGTACAAGATGAACCTAGCAAGATGTACTGAACCTAGCAAGATGTACTGAACCTAGCAAGATGTACTGAACCTAGCAAGATGTGAACCTAGCAAGATGTGAACCTAGCAAGAAGAATAGCAAGATGTACTGAATCTAGCAAGATGTACTGAACCTAGCAAGATGTTCCTTACCTAGCAAGATGTACTGAACCTAGCAAGATGTGCTGAACCTCGCAAAATGTGCTGAACCTAGCAAAATGTGCTGAACCTAGCAAGATGTACTGAATCTAGCAAGATGTACTGAACCTAGCAAGATGTACTGAACCTAGCGAGATGTACTGAACCTAGCACAATGTACTGAACCTAGCAAGATGTACTGAACCTAGCAAGATGTACTGAACCTAGCAAGATGTACTGAACCTAGAAAGATGTACTGAACCTAGCAAGATGTACTGAACCTAGCATGATGTACTGAACCTAGCAAGATGTACTGAACCTAGCAAGATGTACTGAACCTAGCAAGATGTACTGAACCTAGAGATATGTACTGAACCTAGCAAGATGTACTGAACCTAGCAAGATGTACTGAACCTAGCAAGATGTACTGAACCTAGCAAGATGTTGAACCTAGCTGAACCTACTGAACCTAGCAAGATAGCAAGATGTACTGAACCTAGCAAGATGTACTGAACCTAGCAAGATGTACTGAACCTAGCAAGATGTTACTGAACCTAGCAAGATGTACTGAACCTAGCAAGATGTACTGAACCTAGCAAGATGTACTGAACCTAGCAAGATGTTCTGAACCTAGCATGATGTACTGAACCTAGCAAGAACTGAACCTAGCAAGATGTACTGAACCTAGCAAGATGTACTGAACCTAGCAAGATGTACTGAACCTAGCAAGATGTACTGAACCTAGCAAGATGTACTGAACCTAGCAAGATGTACTGAACCTAGCAAGATGTACTGAACCTATCAAGATGTACTGAACCTAGCAAGATGTACTGAACCTAGCAAGATGTACTTAACCTCGCATGATGTACTGAACTGCAAACCTAGCAAGATGTACTGAACCTAGCAAGATGTACTGAACCTAGCAAGATGTACTGAACCTAGCAAGATGTACTGAACCTATCAAGATGTACTGAACCTAGCAAGATGTACTGAACCTAGCAAGATGTACTGAACCTAGCAAGATGTACTGAACCTAGCAAGATGTACTGAACCTAGCAAGATGTACTGAACCTAGCAAGATGTACTGAACCTAGCAAGATGTACTGAACCTAGCAAGATGTACTGAACCTAGCAAGATGTACTGAACCTGCAAGATGTACCTAGCAAGATGTACTGAACCTAGCAAGATGTTACTACTGAACCTAGCAAGATGTACTGAACCTAGCAAGATGTACTGAACCTAGCAAGATGTACTGAACCTAGCAAGATGTACTGAACCTAGCTACTGAATCTAGCAAGATGTACTGAACCTAGCAAGATGTACTGAACCTAGCGAGATGTACTGAACCTAGCACAATGTACTGAACCTAGCAAGATGTACTGAACCTAGCGAGATGTACTGAACCTAGCACAATGTACTGAACCTAGCAAGATGTACTGAACCTAGCGAGATGTACTGAACCTAGCACAATGTACTGAACCTAGCAAGATGTACTGAACCTAGCAAGATGTACTGAACCTAGCAAGATGTACTGAACCCTGAACCTAGCAAGATGTACTGAACCTAGCATGATATACTGATCCTAGCAAGATGTACTGATCCTAGCAAGATGTACTGAACCTAGCAAGATGTTCTGAACCTAGCAAGATGTACTGAACCTAGCAAGATGTTCTGAACCTAGCAAGATGCTCTGAACCTAGCAAGATGTTCTGAACCTAGCAAGATGTACTGAACCTAGCAAGATGTACTGAACCTAGCAAGAAGTACTGAACCTCGCAAGATGTATTGAACCTAGCAAGATGTACTGAACCTAGCAAGATGTACTGAACCTAGCAAGATGTACTGAACCTAGCAAGATGTACTGAACCTAGCAAGATGTACTGAACCTAGCAAGATGTACTGAACCTAGCAAGATGTACTGAACCTAGCAAGATGTACTGAACCTAGCAAGATGCACTGAACCTCGCTAGATGTACTGAACTTAGCAAGATGTGCTGAACCTAGCAAGATGTACAAGATGTACTGAACCTAGCAAGATGTACTGAACCTAGCAAGATGTACTGAACCTAGCAAGATGTACTGAACCTAGCAAGATGTACTGAACCTAGCAAGATGTACTGAACCTAGCAAGAAGATGTACTGAACCTAGCAAGATGTACTGAACCTAGCAAGACTGAACCTAGCAAGATGTACTGAACCTAGCAAGAGACTGAACCTAGCAAGATGTACTGAACCTAGCAAGATTTACTGAATCTAGCAAGATGTACTGAACCTAGCAAGATGTACTGAACCTAGCAAGATGTACTGAACCTAGCAAGATGTACTGAACCTAGCAAGATGTACTGAACCTAGCAAGATGTACTGAACCTAGCAAGATGTACTGAACCTAGCAAGATGTAGTGAACCTAGCAAGATGTACTGAACCTAGCAAGATGTAGTGAACCTAGCAATATGTACTAAACCTAGTCAGATGTACTGAATCTAGCAAGATGTACTGAACGTTGCAAGATGTTCTGAACCTAGCAATATGTACTGGACCTTGCAAGATGTAGTGAACCTAGCAAGATGTACTGAACTTAGTAAGATGTACTGAACCTAGCAAGATGTACTAAACCTAGCAAGATGTACTGAATCTAGCAAGATGTACTAAACCTAGCAAGATGTACTGAATCTAGCAAGATGTACTGAATCTAGCAAGAATCACTGAACCTAGCAAGATTTACTGAAACTAGGAAGATGTATTGAACCTAACAAGATGTACTGAACCTAGCAAGATGTTCTAAACCTAGTAAGATGTTCTTAACCTAGCATGATGAACTGAACCTAGCAAGATGTACTGAACCAAGCAAGATGTTCTGAACCTAGCAAGATGTACTGAACCTAGCAAGATGTTCTGAACCTAGCAAGATGTTCTGAACCTAGCAAGATTTTCTGAACCTAGCAAGATGTACTGAACCTAGCAAGATGTACTGAACCTAGAAAGGTGTACTGAACTTAGCAATATGTTATAAACCTAGCAAGATGTACTGAACCTAGCAATATGTTCTGAACCTAGCAAGATGTTCTGAACCTAGCAATATGTTCTGAACCTAGCAAGATGTACTGAACCTAGCAAGATGTTCTGAACCTAGCAAGATGTACTGAACCTAGCAAGATGTTCTGAACCTAGCAAGATGTTCTGAACCTAGCAAGATGTTCTGAACCTAGCAAGATGTACTGAACCTAGCAAGATGTTCTGAACCTAGCAAGATGTACTGAACCTAGCAAGATGTACTGAACCTAGCAAGAAGTACTGAACCTCGCAAGATGTATTGAACCTAGCAAGATGTACTGAACCTAGCAAGATGTATTGAACCTAGCAAGACGCACTGAACCTCGCAAGATGTACTGAACCTAGCAAGATGTACTGAACCTAGCAAGATGTACTGAACCTAGCAAGATGTACTGAACCTAGCAAGATGCAATGAACCTCGCAAGATGTACTGAACTTAGCAAGATGTACTGAACCTAGCAAGATGTACTGAACCTCGCAATATGTATTGAACCTAAAAAGATGCACTGAACCTAGCAAGATGTACTGAACCTAGCAAGATGTACTGAACCTTGCAAGATGCACTGAACCTAGCAAGATGTACTGAACCTTGCAAGATGTACTGAACCTAGCAAGATGTACTGAACCTAGCAAGATGAAATGAACCTAGGAAGATGTACTGAACCTAGCAAGATGTACTGAACCTAGCAAGATGTACTGAACCTAGCAAGATGTACTGAACCTAGCAAGATGTACTGAACCTAGCAAGATGTACTGAACCTAGCAAGATGTACTGAACCTAGAAAGATGTACTGAACCTAGCAAGATGTACTGAACCTAGCAAGATGTACTGAACCTAGCAAGATGTACTGAACCTAGCAAGATGTACTGAACCTAGCAAGATGTACTGAACCTAGCAAGATGTACTGAACCTAGCAAGATGTACTGAACCTAGCAAGATGTACTGAACCTAGCAAGATGTACTGAACCTAGCAAGATGTACTGAACCTAGCAAGATGTACTGAACCTAGAAAGATGTACTGAACCTAGCAAGATGTACTGAACCTAGCAAGATGTACTGAACCTAGCAAGATGTACTGAACCTAGCAAGATGTACTGAATCGAGGAAAATGAACTGAACCTAGCAAGATGTACTGAACCTAGCAAGATGTACTGAACCTAGCAAGATGTACTGAACCTAGCAAGATATACTGAATCTCGCAAGATGTACTGAACCTAGCAAGTTGTACTGAATCGAGGAATATGAACTGAACCTAGCAAGATGTACTGAACCTAGCAAGACGTACTGAACCTAGCAAGATGTCCAGAGCCTACCAAGATCTACCGAGCCTAGCAAGATGTACTGAACCTAGCAAGATGTACTGAACCTAGCGAGATGTACTGAACCTAGCACAATGTACTGAACCTAGCAAGATGTACTGAACCTAGCGAGATGTACTGAACCTAGCACAATGTACTGAACCTAGCAAGATGTACTGAACCTAGCAAGATGTACTGAACCTAGCAAGATGTACTGAACCTAGCAAGATGTACTGAACCTAGCAAGATGTAATGAACCTAGCAAGATGTACTGAACCTAGCAAGATGTACTGAACCTAGCAAGATGTACTGAAGCTAGCAAGATGTACTGAACCTTGCAAGATGTACTGAACCTAGCAAGATTTACTGAACCTAGCAAGATGTACCGAACCTAGCAAGATGTACTACTGAACCTCGCAAGATGTACTGAACCTAGCAAGATGTACTGAACCTAGCAAGATGTACTGAACCTAGCATGATGTACTGAACCTAGCAAGATGTACTGAACCTAGAAAGATGTAATGAACCTAGCAAGATGTACTGAACCTAGCAATATGTACAGAACATAGAAAGATGTGCTGAACCTTGAAAGATGTACTGAACCTAGAAAGATGTACTGAACCTAGCAAGATGTACTGAACCTAGCAAGATGTAATGGACCTAGCAAGATGTACTGAACCTAGGAAGATGTACTGAACCTCGTAAGATGTACTGAACCTAGCAAGACGTACTGAACCTATTAAGATCTACCGAACGTAGCAAGATGTTCCTAGCCTAGCAAGATGTACTGAACCTAGCAAGATGTACTGAACCTAGCAAGATGTACTGAACCTAGCAAGAGGTACTGAACCTAGCAAGATGTACTGAACCTAGCAAGATGTACTGAACCTAGCAAGAGGTACTGAACCTAGCAAGATGTACTGAACCTTGCAAAATGTATTGAACCTTGCAAGATGTACTGATTCTAGCAAGATGTACTGAACCTAGCAAGATGTACTGAACCTACCAAGATGTACTGAACCTAGGAAGATGTACTGAACCTAGCAAGATGTACTGAACCTAGCAAGATGTACTGAACCTAGCAAGATGTACTGAACCTACGAAGATGTACTGAACCTAGCAAGATGTACTGAACCTAGCAAGATGTACTGAACCTAGCAAGATGTACTGAATCTAGCAAGATGTACTGAACCTAGCAAGATATGCTGAACCTAGCAAGATGTACTGAACATAGCAAGATGTACTGAGCCTAGCAAGATGTACTGAACCTAGCAAGAATCACTGAACCTAGCAAGATTTACTGAAAATAGAAAAATGTAGTGAACCTAGCAAGATGTACTGAACCTAGAAAGATGTAGTGAACCTAGAAAGATGTAGTGAACCTAGACAGATGTACTGAACCTAGCAAGACGTTCTGAACCTAGCAAAATGTACTGAACCTAGCAAGATTTACTAAACCTAGCAAGATGTACTGAACCTAGCAAGATGTACTGAACCTAGCAAGATGTTCTTAACCTAGCATGATGTACTGAACCTAGCAAGATGTACTGAACCTAGCATGGTGTACTGAACCTAACAAGATGAACTGAACCTAGCAAAATGTACTACTGCAAATGTACTGAAGCAAAGATGTACTGAACCTAGCAAGAACTGAACCTAGCAAGATGTACTGAACCTTGAAAGAAGTACTGAACCTAGCAAGATGTACAGAACCTAGCTAAGATGTACTGAACCTAGCAAGATGTAGCAAGACTGAACCTAGCAAGATGTATTGAACCTAACAAGATGTACTGAACCTAGCAAATGATGTAGCTGAACCTAGCAAGATGTACTGAACCTAGATATACTGATCCTAGATGTACTGAACCTAGGAAGATGTACTGAACCTAGCAAGATGTACTGAACCTAGCAAGATGTACTGAACCTAGCAAGATGTACTGAACCTAGCAAGATGTACTGAACCTCGCAAGATGTACTGAACCTAGTAAGATGTACTGAAGCTAGCAAGACGTACTGAACCTAGGAAGATGTACCGAGCGTAGCAAGATGTTCCTAGCCTAGCAAGATGTACTGAACCTAACAAGATGTTCCTATCCTAGTAAGATGTACTGAATCTAGCAAGATGTACTGAATATAGCAATATGTACTGGACCTAGCAAGATATACTGAACCTAGAAAGATGTACTTAAGCTAGAAAGATGTACTGAACCTAGCATGATGTACTGAACCTAGCAAGATGTACTGAACCTAGGAAGATGTACTGAACCTAGCAAGATGTACTGAACCTAGCAAGATGTACTGAACCTAGCAAGAATTACTGAACCTAGCAAGATGTACTGAACCTAGCAAGATGTACTGAACCTAGCAAGATGTACTGAACCTAGCAAGATGCACTGAACCTCGCTAGATGTACTGAACTTAGCAAGATGTACTGAACCTAGCAAGATGTACTGAACCTAGCAAGAGGTACTGAACCTAGCAAGATGTACTGAACCTCGCAAGATGTACTGAACCTAGCAAGATGTACTGAACCTAGCAAGATGTACTGAACCTAGCAAGATGTACTGAACATAGAAAGATGTACTGAACCTAGAAGGATGTACAGAACCTAGCAAGATGTACTGAACCTAGGAAGATGTACTGAACCTAGGAAGATGTACTGAACCTAGCAAGATGTACTGAACCTAGCAAGATGTACTGAACTTCGCAAGATGTAGTGAACCTAGCAAGATGTTCTGAACTTAGCATGAAGTGCTGAACCTAGTAAGATGTATTGAACCTATCAAGATGTACTGAACCTAGCAAGATGTGAATAGCAAGAACCTAGCAAGATGTACTGAACCTAGCAAGATGTACTGCAAGATGTACTGAAAGATGTACTGAACCTAGCAAGATGTACTGAACCTAGCAAGATGTACTGAACCTAGCAAGATGTACTGAACCTAGCAAGATGTGAACCTAGAACCTAGCAAGATGTACAGAACCTAGCAAGATGTACTGAACCTACCAAGATGTGCAGAACATAGCAAGATGTACTGAACCTTGCAAGATGTACTGAACCTAGCATGATGCACTGAACCTAGCAAGATGTACTGAACCTAGCAAGATGTACTGAACCTAGCAAGATGTACTGAACCTAGCAAGATGTAGTGAACCTAGCAAGATGTACTGAACCTAGCAAGATTTACTGAACCTAGCAAGATGTTCCGAACCTAGCAAGATGTCCTAAACCCAACAAGATGTACTGAACCTTGCAAGATGTACTGAACCTAGCAAGATGCACTGAACCTAGCATAATTTGCTGAAAATAGAAAGATGTACTGAACCTAGAAAGATGTACTGAACCTAGCAAGATTTACTGAAAATAGAAAGATGTACTGAACCTAGCAAGATGTAGTGAACCTAGCAAGATGTTCAGAACCTAGCAAGATGTACTGAACCAGCAAGATGTACTGAACCTCGCAAGATGTACTGAACCTAGCAAGATGAACTGAACCTAGCATGATATACTGATCGTAGCAAGATGTACTGAACCTAGCAAGATGTACTCAAACTAGCAAGATGTACTGAACCTAGCAAAGATGAACCTAGCTGAACCTAGCAAGATGTACTGAACCTAGCAAGATGTACTGAAACTAGCAAGATGTACTGAAACTAGCATGATGTACTGAACCTAGCATGATATACTGATCCTAGCAAGATGTGCTGAACCTAGCAAGATGTGCTGAACCTAGCAATATGTACTGAACCTAGCAAGATGAACTGAACCTAGCATGATATACTGATCCTAGCAAGATGTACTGAACCTGATAACTGATCCTATGTACTGAACCTGATGAACTGAACTAGCATGATATACTGATCGTAGCAAGATGTACTGAACCTAGCAAGATGTACTAGCATGAAACTAGCAAGTGTACTTAGCAAGAACCTAGCATGATATACTGATCGTAGCAAGATTTTAGCAAGAACCTAGCAAGATGTACTGAACCTAGTTTTTAACCCAGCAAGATGTACTGAACCTAGGAAGATGTTCAAAACCTAGCAAGGTGTACTGAATCTAGCAAGATGTTGATAACCTAGCAAGATGTACTGAATCTGGAAAGATGTACTGAACCTAGCAAGATGTACTGAACCTAGCAAGATGTTCCTAATCTAGCAAGATGTACTGAATCTAGCAAGATGTACAGAACCTAGCAATATGTACTGAACCTAGCAAGATGTACCGAATCAAGAAAGATGTACTGAACCTAGCAATATGTACTGAACCTAGCAAGATGTACCGAATCAAGAAAGATGTACTGAACCTAGCAAGATGAACTGAACCTAACATGATGTACTGATCCTAGCAAGATGTACCGAACCTAGCAAGACGTACTGAACCTTCCAAGATGTACTGTATCTAGCAAGATGTACTGAACCTTCCAAGATGTACTGTATCTAGCAAGATGTACTGAATCTAGCAAGATGTACTGAATCTAGCAAGATGTACTGAATCTAGCAAGATGTACTGAATCTAGCAAGATGTACTGAATCTAGCAAGATGTACTGAATCTAGCAAGATGTACTGAATCTAGCAAGATGTTCCTAATCTAGCAAGATGTACTGAATCTAGCAAGATGTACTGAACCTTCCAAGATGTACTGAATCTAGCAAGATGTACTGAATCTAGCAAGATGTACTGAATCTAGCAAGATGTACTGAATCTAGCAAGATGTACTGAATCTAGCAAGATGTACTGAATCTAGCAAGATGTTCCTAATCTAGCAAGATGTACTGAATCTAGCAAGATGTACTGAATCTAGCAAGATGTACTGAATCTAGCAAGATGTACTGAATCTTGCAAGATGTACTGAATCTAGCAAGATGTACTGAATCTAGCAAGATGTACTGAATCTAGCAAGATGTACTGAATCTAGCAAGATGTACTGAATCTAGCAAGATGTACTGAATCTAGCAAGATGTACTGAGCCTTCCAAGATGTACTAAACATAGAAAGATGGACTGAACCTAGCAAGATGTACTGAACCTAGAAAGATATACTGAGCCTAGAAAGATGTACTGAACCTAGCAAGATGTACTGAACCTAGCAAGATGTACTGAACCTAGAAAGATGTACTGAACATAGCAAGATGTACTGAACCTAGCAAGATGTTCCTAACCTAGGAAGATGTACAAAATCTAGCAAGATGTACTGAATGTAGCAAGATGTACTGAACCTAGCAAGATGTGCTGAACCTAGCAAGATGTACTGAACCTAACAAGATGTACTGAATCTAGCAAGATGTACTGAACCTAGCAAGATGTAGTGAACCTCGCAAGATGTTGTGAACCTAGCAAGATGTACTGAACCTAGCAAGATGTACTGAACCTAGCAAGATGTACTGATCCTAGAAAGATGTACTGAACCTAGCAAGATGTAGTGAACTTAGCAAGATGTACTGAACCTAGCAAGATGTACTGAACCTAGCAAGATGTACTGAACCTAGCAAAATGTACTGAACCTAGCAAGATGTACTGAACCTAGCAAGATGTACTGAACCTAGCAAGAGGTACAGCTAGTGATTTTAACAAAAGTAAAAATGCCTGTTATTTGTGAAGCCTGACCTGAGATGGTCCAGGACCACGACCAGGGCCCCACATCACCAGGTCACAGCATCACTTGGTCCCAGCATCACCAGGTCCCAGCATAACAAGGTCCCATCATCACCAGGTCCCAGCATCACCAGGTCCCTACATCACCAGGTTCAAGCATCACCAGTTTCAAGCATCACCAAGTCCAAGCATCACCTGGTCCAACCATCACAGTGTCCAACCATCATCAAGTCCAACAATCATCAGGTCCAACCATCACAAGGTCAAACCATCATCAGGTCCAAGCATCACCTGGGCCATGCATCACAGGGTCCAACTATCACCAGGTCCAACCATCTTCAGGTCCAAGCATCACCTGGTCCAAGCATCACAATGTCCAACCATCTCCAAGTCCATCCATCATCAGGTCCAACCATCACCAGGTCCAACCATCTTCAGCTCCAACCATCACCAAGTCCAATCATTACCAGGTCCAACCATCACGAGATCCACCCATCACTATGCCCAACAATTACCAGGTTCAAGCATCACCAAGTCCAAGCATCACCAGGTCCTTCCATCACCAGGTCCAACCATCACCAGGTCCTAGCATCACCAGGTCCAACCATCACCAGGTCCAACCAACACCAGGTCCTACCGTCACCAGGTCCTACCATCATCAGGTCCAACCATCACCAGGTCCTACCATCACTAGGTCCAACCATCACCAGGTCCTACCATCATCAGGTCCAACCATCACCAGGTACTACCATCACTAGGTCCAACCATCACCAGGTCCAAGTTTGATGCTTGTCATTATATAATGTCTGAGTCAGAGTAATTATATATGATTGCATTAGACTTTTCGTACTATGAATATAGTAGATTAAACTCTGTGGGTCCCTAGTTCCCTTGACGGACTCCACGGCTGCTAATACTATTACCTCTTCCACTACCTCTGTTCCTCAGTTAATTCTACTTCTTTTGTTGCCGTCAATGTCTGCTGGCCTAGATACACTCCTTCCTACTCTGCTTTTCGTTAGAGTGACTTTGCAAATGGTCCAAGTCTGACCGAAACGTCGTCGTAAGCTCCTCTCTCCTATTTGCAGGTTATTTGTGTAAACTATTACAGTAATGAGAAATGTTTTGTAATGGGGTGAATGTTGGTTTTTCTCTGTTAATTTAAACATTGTTAGTTACAATTACATAGGCATTAATTAATATAATCAACGTTATGTGTTACAACATGTGTAATGAGACGACTGACGTCTTCAATCATGGGGGAATGTTTACCCATTAAAATTATATGTTATCTAATATATATATTGTAGGATTAACCAAGACATTCTGGTTGAAGTTTAGCTAAATTTATATCCCACAGTAGAATGTTGGCCGGGAACGTGGAGGTGAAGGAAGGTACCAGTGGAACGTGGAGGTGAAGGAAGGTACCAGTGGAACGTGGACGTGAAGGAAGGTACCAGTGGAACGTGGAGGTGAAGGAAGGTACCAGTGGAACGTGGAGGTGAAGGAAGGTACCAGTGGAACGTGGACGTGAAGGAAGGTACCAGTGGGACGTGGACGTGAAGGAAGGTACCAGTGGAACGTGGACGTGAAGGAAGGTGCCAGTGGAACGTGGACGTGAAGGAAGGTGCCAGTGGAACGTGGACGTGAAGGAAGGTACCAGTGGGACGTGGACGTGAAGGAAGGTACCAGTGGGACGTGGACGTGACGGAAGGTACCAGTGGGACGTGGAGATGAAGGAAGTTACCAGTGGAACGTGGAGATGAAGGAAGGTACCAGTGGAACGTGGAGGTGAAGGAAGGTACCAGTGGAACGTGGAGGTGAAGGAAGGTACCAGTGGAACGTGGACGTGAAGGAAGGTACCAGTGGAACGTGGAGGTGAAGGAAGGTACCAGTGGAACGTGGAGGTGAAGGAAGGTACCAGTGGAACGTGGACGTGAAGGAAGGTACCAGTGGAACGTGGAGGTGAAGGAAGGTACCAGTGGAACGTGGAGGTGAAGGAAGGTACCAGTGGAACGTGGAGGTGAAGGAAGGTACCAGTGGAACGTGGAGGTGAAGGAAGGTACCAGTGGAACGTGGAGGTGAAGGAAGGTACCAGTGGAACGTGGAGGTGAAGGAAGGTACCAGTGGAACGTGGACGTGAAGGAAGGTACCAGTGGAACGTGGAGGTGAAGGAAGGTACCAGTGGAACGTGGAGGTGAAGGAAGGTACCAGTGGAACGTGGAGGTGAAGGAAGGTACCAGTGGAACGTGGACGTGAAGGAAGGTACCAGTGGGACGTGGACGTGAAGGAAGGTACCAGTGGAACGTGGACGTGAAGGAAGGTGCCAGTGGAACGTGGAGATGAAGGAAGTTACCAGTGGAACGTGGAGATGAAGGAAGGTACCAGTGGAACGTGGAGGTGAAGGAAGGTACCAGTGGAACGTGGAGGTGAAGGAAGGTACCAGTGGAACGTGGACGTGAAGGAAGGTACCAGTGGAACGTGGAGGTGAAGGAAGGTACCAGTGGAACGTGGAGGTGAAGGAAGGTACCAGTGGAACGTGGACGTGAAGGAAGGTACCAGTGGGACGTGGACGTGAAGGAAGGTACCAGTGGAACGTGGACGTGAAGGAAGGTGCCAGTGGAACGTGGAGATGAAGGAAGTTACCAGTGGAACGTGGAGATGAAGGAAGGTACCAGTGGAACGTGGACGTGAAGGAAGGTACCAGTGGAACGTGGAGATGAAGGAAGGTGCCAGTGGAACGTGGACGTGAAGGAAGGTGCCAGTGGAACGTGGACGTGAAGGAAGGTACCAGTGGAACGTGGACGTGAAGGAAGGTACCAGTGGAACGTGGACGTGAAGGAAGGTGCCAGTGGAACGTGGACGTGAAGGAAGGTACCAGTGGAACGTGGACGTGAAGGAAGGTACCAGTGGAACGTGGACGTGAAGGAAGGTACCAGTGGAACGTGGAGGTGAAGGAAGGTACCAGTGGAACGTGGACGTGAAGGAAGGTACCAGTGGAACGTGGAGGTGAAGGAAGGTACCAGTGGAACGTGGACGTGAAGGAAGGTACCAGTGGAACGTGGACGTGAAGGAAGGTACCAGTGGAACGTGGACGTGAAGGAAGGTACCAGTGGAACGTGGACGTGAAGGAAGGTACCAGTGGAACGTGGAGATGAAGGAAGGTACCAGTGGAACGTGGACGTGAAGGAAGGTACCAGTGGAACGTGGAGGTGAAGGAAGGTACCAGTGGAACGTGGACGTGAAGGAAGGTACCAGTGGAACGTGGACGTGAAGGAAGGTACCAGTGGAACGTGGACGTGAAGGAAGGTACCAGTGGAACGTGGACGTGAAGGAAGGTACCAGTGGAACGTGGAGGTGAAGGAAGGTACCAGTGGAACGTGGACGTGAAGGAAGGTACCAGTGGGACGTGGACGTGAAGGAAGGTGCCAGTGGAACGTGGACGTGAAGGAAGGTACCAGTGGGACGTGGACGTGAAGGAAGGTACCAGTGGAACGTGGACGTGAAGGAAGGTACCAGTGGGACGTGGACGTGAAGGAAGGTGCCAGTGGAACGTGGACGTGAAGGAAGGTACCAGTGGAACGTGGAGATGAAGGAAGTTACCAGTGGAACGTGGAGATGAAGGAAGGTGCCAGTGGAACGTGGACGTGAAGGAAGGTACCAGTGGAACGTGGAGATGAAGGAAGTTACCAGTGGAACGTGGAGATGAAGGAAGGTGCCAGTGGAACGTGGACGTGAAGGAAGGTACCAGTGGAACGTGGAGATGAAGGAAGGTGCCAGTGGAACGTGGACGTGAAGGAAGGTACCAGTGGAACGTGGACGTGAAGGAAGGTACCAGTGGAACGTGGACATGAAAGAAGTTACCAGTGGAACGTGGAGATGAAGGAAGGTGCCAGTGGAACGTGGAGGTGAAGGAAAGTGCCAGTGGAACGTGGAGGTGAAGGAAGGTACCAGTGGAACGTGGAGATGAAGGAAGGTACCAGTGGAACGTGGAGATGAAGGAAGGTGCCAGTGGAACGTGGAGATGAAGGAAGGTACCAGTGGAACGTGGAGATGAAGGAAGGTGCCAGTGGAACGTGGAGATGAAGGAAGGTGCCAGTAGAACGTGGAGGTGAGGGAAGGTACCAGTGGAACGTGGAGATGAAGGAAGGTACCAGTGGAACGTGGAGATGAAGGAAGTTACCAGTGGAACGTGGAGATGAAGGAAGGTACCAGTGGAACGTGGAGATGAAGGAAGGTACCAGTGGAACGTGGAGATGAAGGAAGGTACCAGTGGAACGTGGAGATGAAGGAAGGTACCAGTGGAACGTGGAGATGAAGGAAGGTACCAGTGGAACGTGGAGGTGAAGGAAGGTACCAGTGGAACGTGGAGATGAAGGAAGGTACCAGTGGAACGTGGAGATGAAGGAAGGTACCAGTGGAACGTGGAGGTGAGGGAAGGTGCCAGTGGAACGTGGAGGTGAAGGAAGGTACCAGTGGAACGTGGAGGTGAGGGAAGGTGCCAGTGGAATGTGGAGATGAAGGAAGGTACTAGTGGAACGTGGAGGTGAGGAAGGTGCCAGTGGAACGTGGAAGTGAAGGAAGGTACCAGTGGAACGTGGAGATGAAGGAAGGTACCAGTGGAACGTGGAGATGAAGGAAGGTACCAGTGGAACGTGGAGATGAGAGAAGGTGCCAGTGGAACGTGGAGATGAAAGAAGGTGCCAGTGGAACCTGGAGATGAAGGAAGGTGCCAGTGGAACGTGGAGATGAGGGAAGGTGCCACTGGAACGTGGAGATGAAGGAAGGTGCCAGTGGAACGTGGAGATGAGGGAAGTTGCCATTGGAACGTGGAGATGAGGGAAGGTGCCAGTGGAACGTGGAGATGAGGGAAGGTGCCAGTGGAACGTGGAGATGAGGGAAGGTGCCAGTGGAACGTGGAGATGAGGGAAGGTGCCAGTGGAACGTGGAGATGAGGGAAGGTGCCACTGGAACGTGGAGATGAAAGAAGGTGCCAGTGGAACGTGGAGATGAGGGAAGGTGCCAGTGGAACGTGGAGGTGAAGGAAGGTGCCAGTGGAACGTGGAGGTGAAAGAAGGTGCCAGTGGAACGTGGAGATGAAGGAAGGTACCAGTGGAACGTGGAGGTGAAGGAAGGTGCCAGTGGAACGTGGAGGTGAAGGAAGGTGCCAATGGAACGTGGAGGTGAAGGAAGGTGCCAGTGGAACGTGGAGATGAAGGAAGGTACCAGTGGAACGTGGAGATGAAGGAAGGTACCAGTGGAACGTGGAGATGAAGGAAGGTACCAGTGGAACGTGGAGATGAAGGAAGGTGCCAGTGGAACGTGGAGGTGAAGGAAGGTACCAGTGGAACGTGGAGGTGAAGGAAAGTACCAGTGGAACGTGGAGGTGAAGGAAGTTACCAGTGGAACGTGGAGATGAAGGATGGTACCAGTGGAACGTGGAGGTGAAGGAAGGTACCAGTGGAACGTGGACGTGAAGGAAGGTACCAGTGGAACGTGGACGTGAAGGAAGGTACCAGTGGAACGTGGAGATGAAGGAAGGTACCAGTGGAACGTGGAGATGAAGGAAGGTACCAGTGGAACGTGGAGATGAAGGAAGGTACCAGTGGAACGTGGAGATGAAGGAAGGTACCAGTGGAACGTGGAGATGAAGGAAGTTACCAGTGGAACGTGGAGGTGAAGGAAGGTACCAGTGGAACGTGGAGGTGAAGGAAGGTACCAGTGGAACGTGGAGGTGAAGGAAGGTACCAGTGGAACGTGGAGGTGAAGGAAGGTACCAGTGGAACGTGGAGGTGAAGGAAGGTACCAGTGGAACGTGGAGATGAAGGAAGGTACCAGTGGAACGTGGATATAAAGGAAGGTACCAGTGGAACGTGGAGATGAAGGAAGGTGCCAGTGGAACGTGGAGATGAAGGAAGGTACCAGTGGAACGTGGAGGTGAAGGAAGGTACCAGTGGAACGTGGAGATGAAGGAAGGTACCAGTGGAACGTGGAGATGAAGGAAGGTGCCAGTGGAACGTGGAGGTGAAGGAAGGTACCAGTGGAACGTGGAGGTGAAGGAAGGTACCAGTGGAACGTGGAGGTGAAGGAAGGTACCAGTGGAACGTGGAGATGAAGGAAGGTACCAGTGGAACGTGGAGGTGAAGGAAGGTACCAGTGGAACGTGGAGGTGAAGGAAGGTGCCAGTGGAACGTGGATATGAAGGAAGGTACCAGTGGAAATAACTCACTTAGTTTGACTTTTCTTAGTTAACCTGGGTAATTTACACTTGTTACTATGCATGATAAATGTTTAATTATACTTGTGTAAGTGTACTTACGTGTACTTGTTCCTTAATAAACAGGTTCGTGAGTGTTTGGCTTGCAACACGTCTGCAAGGATACTCTCATTTGCTGCTATATTTCCATTTTAAATATATTTTTGCTTCAGCTATCTGCTAACTTCAGCTACGTATATATTCGTTAAAATTCTTTTATTTACCTATTTTTTATGTTAAGGTAATCATACAATATTACATCATTATAATTAACTGGAAAAAAATCAGCACAAATGCAACCTAGTGCGCAACCACAGAGTGTGTTTTATCAGGTCAAACACATGTTCCTGGGTGTAGAGTTTATGAGTGTACACAGTGTGGAGAGTCAGGTGGAAAATGCTGAGTAGGATAGATTTGCAACGGCGAGTGTATGTTGTTGTGGAGGATAACGATGAAGAGGCTTCCTGGCAAGGAGTTCACCTATTTTGTAAATGCTTCTGTTCTGGCTGAAATTGTTAAGAAAATAAGAACATAAGAAATGAGGAACACTGCAGCAGGCCTGTTGGCCCATACTAGGCATGAAGAGGCTTCCTGGCAAGGAGTTCACCTATTTTGTAAATGCTTCTGTTCTGGCTGAAATTGTTAAGAAAATAAGAACATAAGAAATGAGGAACACTGCAGCAGGCCTGTTGGCCCATACTAGGCAGGTCCTTTACAATTCATCCCACTAACAAAACATTTGTGGGATGAATTGTAAAGATAAATGATGAATACAAGACTGCGGTACTGAGTCTTCTTCACCGGCGTTGAGACTTGAGTCTCTGTACTTGATTAAGTGGTTGTGGAAGCTTCAGTGTAAAACACAGGAATTACTTAAATTGTCCATTCCCCTGCGCATCCGTGTTTTGAAAAAGTGTTTGGAGGTCTCAGGACGTCTCGCCCACGAATAACTGGTAACAATAGTTACAAGGGATTATGTATACCCTTGCAGAGAACTGAACTTTGTGGTGTTTCTTAGTGGTGATGTTTTTGATGGTGTTGTATGTGGAGGTAGATACATGGAATGAAATATTGAAAAGATGTTGGAAACGGAGTTGATGGGGAGGACTATGTATCGCCTCTCGGCAGTATCTTTTCTGGGTGAGTTCAGGATATTATATGCCCGGCGTCTGCAGTCTCTAATGAAGCGATGAGGATACTGAAGTTTAGAAAATGCTTGTTCGGTGAGAAATCATTCTTCCGCAATTAAACTCATAGCTACAGATTCGGAGGGTGAGAGAAGAAGTGGAGAAGATCGTGTTGGTTCGTGGTCATCTTTGCAAAGAAGAACATCAAGGAAAGGAAGAGTATTGTCGACGTCTTCTTCTTCTAGTGTAAGCTGGATTGAGGGCTCGACCTGGTTGAGCTTGTGTTGGAGAGCTTGAACGTTGAAGCGTCTGGGAGTTATGACGAGATTGTCATCAACATAACAGAGCCAAGTGACCGAAGAGGGAATAAAAGAGGAAAATCGCTCGGCTTCCAGATGTTCCATATGTAAGTTCACCAGGACGGCACTAAGTGGCGAACTCATGGGTAGTCCAGAAGTCTGCTGAAAAAGATGATTTTCAAAAGAGAAACATGTAAAGCCAACACACAGTTTAACACGGTCGATGAAATCTCCGGCTGAAACAGAATGATCAAGAGTCGTCAATTTGACGGCGCAGGAGATTAATGGCTTGTGAACTGGGTACCTTAGTAAAAATTGATGTCACGTGTAGGCTGGAGAGTTTCTTATTCCTGAGGTTAATTTTGCAGATGCGATTGAGGTGATTACCAGAGTATTTACATGTACTCAACTGAATGGTGCTTAAAAAGAATGCTTGTGAGTTGGTGGTGAGCACTGGCTTGTGTGTTTTTGGCAGGCCATACATTCTGGAAGGTCTGGGGTTGTTGGGAATGGTGTGTAGAAGTTTCTTCCCTTGTTCTGAGTCCTTCAGTACGAAGCGAGTCTTGCGAAGAAAGGCTTTGGTAAGGTTGTACATTGGTTTGTTGTGAGAGATTTGTAGGTGTCTGTGTCATAAGGTGTGAGCAGTTTGGTCCTGTAGTTGTCACTGCTCAAGATTACGACACCACCACCTTTATCAGTACTCTAGTGTTCGTATCTTCTGCTTAAACTTTAAGTGCAGTGATGTAACGTCGAGGTGGGACTGGGAAGCTGTGTGTTGAGATGGCCTATGAAATGATGACTTGAAGACAGTCTTGTCATAAATCAAAGTCAGTGCGTCTGCAGTTGTTAGCGATGAAATGGAGGACTTGTTTCGGTTTCATGATTCCTGTAGTAAATTTGAGGTCTAAGCTGACAGTGGACGAGATGAAAGAGTTTGAACAATTTCAAGTCTTCCAAAACTTTTTCACTGACTTGTTTTCACAGAGAGCTTGACAGGAAACTTCTTTATCGTTATCGTACATAGCATACACATTCGCCCTTCCCGTGCAGGACCGTCTCAGATCCAACCTACCTAGTATTCTTCACCTGACTCTCCACCCTAAATATGCTCATATACTCTTTACTCGGGATCCATGGCCACTTTCCCGGCTACAGCGACGAAGAAATTCGAGGAAACATAAGGGAGGGGGTCGCACTATTGCTCATCCAGGTTCCAATACTCTTGCTCAAGCTCTCATCCGACAACAACAACAACAGTTACCAGTGAGAAGCACTGTAGCCCAGGAGAGCACAGCAAGACATCCTGTATTATCCCTGAACCGTCAAATGTTGTCTACAGTCACATGTTTCACCAATATCATATACGACCTGATAGACTCAGAAGAAAATAAAGAGACCTTCATAACTAATGTGATGATGGATAAAACAAAGTTATTGCGTTCTTTTGCAAGTTTATCTGACCACCGAACACAGGGCCCACAGAGGCCTGATGGCCTCAGCCAACTGTTGTACATAAAATGTTTTGCCGTGGAGCACACAACAACTACAGAAAGACTGATCGCTGTCACGAAACAGTTGAATTAGATCGACATCGAGATCCTCAGACGGATCAGAACGCAGTTCTGACGAATCAATCAATCAACTTACCCAGGCAACCGGGTCATCACATGGAGAAGACCCGGGTTAGGATGTCCTAGCGAACCTGTACCTGTTTACCCAGGTAGATCTTCTTGTGGCTTGATAAACCTCACTGTGTGAGCAAAACGTAGTCAATAGGCGAACGCTTTAACCTGCATTTGTGTTTAATTTTTTCCAACGTATTGGTATTTTATACCTTTTATCTCCAGAGGAATTTACTGTTGTCCTATGTTTAACGGGTAATATTAAACAGGTCAGTTATATACTCGTATCAGGAGGCGCTGGTCTTGTCTCCTAACTAATATTATGTTTAAATATTTTTTTTTCATTTATTTTTATGTTTCAAATTTAATGAAGTATCTGTAAGTTGCACTACATACTATTTACGATTATTCATGTAAGTTAATTATGTTAAAGTATGCAAAATCACATTATTTTCGAGTAATTAAGTGCTGCCTTAAATTTAACTATTTTCTATTCATTTTTTTTAAAGTTTAATGTGCCTAAATGTTGTTATCCTTTTAATTTAAAGGTTTTTATTATATTATATACCTCTAAATAATGTAACTGGAGATTTTTAATATATATACTTTTAATGTAACCATAATTATAATGTAACTGTTTGGGTGACTAGTGCAGATCAGTGTAGGCAATTATTTTGCTAAGAGCACGACCAAAGGAATTTTTAGTAGTTTCACCTTTGTAATTTTGTTTTCTTCAGCATTGCTGGATTATTATAATAAAAAAGAAGCGCTAAGCCGCAAGGGTTATACAGCACAGCTGGACAATGGGTTAATGGGTGGCAAGAGGGAGAGGGATGATTATTAGGGTATGGAGTGCAGCGGGGTAGAGGATAGTGCAGGGGTAGAGGGTAGCTAGAGATTAAGGTAGAAAGGACTGAGGAGAGTGTTAGAGGCATCATCATCAGAGTTCGTGTAGTAAATCGGTCACTGTCAAAAAGTCAGTGAGAGAGTCTGGACTGAAGGAGGGTCCATCAGCTAGAAGGGAAGGTAAAGAAAGGGCAGTGGAGTGGAGACGACGTTGGAGGTAAATTCTGCGTGCTTGTTGATAGAGTGGACAGTTCAACAGAATGTGGCTAACAGATACTGGTACTTGACATTTCTCACAGAGAGGAACAGGGCGCCTCTCCATGAGATACCCGTGAGTAAGACGAGTGTGTGATGTGAAGACGGGAGAGAGTAGTCTCCCTACAAAAGTGTCTGCCTGTTCATTGCCCTGGACGTCAACATGACCAGGGACCCAGCAAAAAAACAATATCTATGTGTTTGCTAGAGATATGGTGTAGCCGAAGTTGGACACGAAGAACTAGGGGGTGTGGTGTGTCAAATTTTTTTATAGCCTGTAATGCACTAAGGGAGTTTGAAACAACCACAAATGGTAACATAGGCATAGATGCTACACAAATTAGTGCTACCAGAATGGCATACAATTCAGCCACGAAAATGCTAGCTGAGAATAATAATTGTCCTCGCACGACACTGTCCGGAAACACTGCTGCGAATCCGACGCCGTCAGAAGACTTAGAATCATTGGTGTACACTGTGATGGCATGGGAATGAAAGCGAAAGTGGTCAAGAAAAAGAGAGTGGGAAGCCACCGTAGGTAGTTGGGCCTTCGTGCATGGCAGTGGGAAGAAACAGACACGAACAGCTGGAACTTCCCAAGGGGGCAGGGAAAAATGAGATGCTACTTGAACATAGAAAGGTGGTAACTGAAGAGAAAACAAGAGCGAATGGAGGCAGAGAGAAAAAGGGTGGAGTAAGCAGGGGTGGCGAACAAATAAAGAACGTCTACTAACATCAGCGACCATCCTATATACGGAAGGATTGTGGAGGTCATGAGATCGAACATAATAGCGAGGGCAATGAGCATCACGGCAATCGGACAAGGATGGAATATTCGCTTCTGCATAGAGGCTTTCTCATTCATAGCTAAGAGAAAAAGAGTAGTGCTGAGGACACAACTTTGTGGGGCTCCCTCGGCTTGTACAAAGTCCGAGGAAAGCGAGGTGCCAATACACACCCGAAAATGACTATCGGACGAGAAAGCAGCGATGAAGTTTGGTAGATTACCACAGAGGCCTAAGGAGTCGGCTTGGGTTAGGATGTTATACTTCCAAGTGGTGTCATATGCCTTCTCTAGATTAAAAAAGACCACTAGGACAGAGTGGTTGTTAGCAAACGCATTTTGAATATACGTATCTAAGTAGAGCAAGGGATCTAAAGCAGGGCGGCCTTTGCGAAAGCCATATTGGCGAGGGGAAAGGCTATTGTATGTCTCTAAGAACAACATAAAACGTCTATTCACCAATCGTTCCATCACCTTGCAGACCATACTGGTCAAGGCAATGGGATGATAGTGAGAGGTGTCAAGTCTAGAGGTGCCCGGTTTGCAAAACGATAGTACAATAGCCGATTTCCAGTGTTGGGAAGAACCCCTCGTTTCCAAATTAGATTTAAAAGACGTAAAAGAACGGGAAGGGCCGTAGAATGGAGATGTTGAAGCATACTTATGTGGATATCATCAGGTCCCGGTGCTGACGGCACCGGGACACCAATTCCTAAAGAGAAAAAGGAATGTTATACGGCTCCAACCCATCGGAGGAGAAATCTAAGGGCAATTGCTCTTTGGTAGGTTTAGACGCAAGAAATGAGTTACAGAGGTGAAGCCCTCGGGAGATATGGACGAAATAGTTCCCGATTTTTGTGGCAACAACGTAGTCAATAAAGGATCATATTATACTGCATATGTGTTTATATTTCCAGGTGCATTTAGCATCGCAGATGACGCAGCGAGCAACTGCCCTTGCCTGCTTGAAATCCGACAGACGTTCAACAGTAGGAGACCACCAAGGTACACGTGTCTGAGAATGCCTACCTGAGGTTTGGGGGACAGAACACATCGCCACAGTTAGGACTAAGGTCGAAAAGTAGTGTGCCAGTTCATCATTAGAGAACGAAAGGGGGCCCTCACAATAGGTGGTAAGACGGGAGTATAAGTCCCAAACTGCTTGAACAAATCGCCAACGAGGGCTACAAAATGGTTGGGCATAAGTAGAAGTAAGAAGGATGGGAAAGTGATCACTATCGTGTAAATCTGAAAGAAAAGACCACGCAAAATCATGTGCTATGGGCGAGGAACAGATAGAAAAACCAATGCAGAGACACTGAGTACGAGAGTCAAAATGGGTAGAAGCACCCACGTTTAAAACATGAATAGGATGAGAAGCGAGAAGTCTCCAACTGATCACCACGAGAGTCGCAGTGGGACCCTCCCAACAGGTGATGGTGAGCATTAAAATCACCCAACAACATGGGCAGCGGTAGAAATGAAATTAACAATGCGATATCAGAGATACAGAATGCATGGGAGGGAGACAGATAAAGGGAACAAACTGTAAATAAATACGAGCTGCAGTTTAATGCAGCGGGGAACGAATAAAAACTTGCTGGTACAGTATATCAATACGTACAAGAAGTGCACTTTCATTAAAGGATTCGTCAGGTAAAGGATCGGAAGAATGTAACAGCACATAGCCCGAAATGGGACGAATGACAGCAGAACGAATTTTGGGCTCTTGCAACCCAACATATACTGGGGAAAACTGGGAAAGCAACAATTGGAGTTCTCCTCAGTTGCCCCTAAGGACACGAATATTCCATTGTAAAAAATTACATTATGTACAAAAATAAAATGACAACAATAAGAAATGATAAAATCTATGGGCTTTTAGGATCAGTAAAGTTAATGTGTGGGGATAATGGTAAGCTTGTAAGCAAGGAAGAATTAAAATATTGCTGAGTAATAGATTGTTGTATGGGTCGTGAAATAGAAGGGGTAGATGGAGGCGCATTGGTTTGCATTGGGGGTGTCATCTCTGCTACATAGCTGGAGATAGCTTCTAATGACTCAGTTGATAAGGAAGCCGACGATGCCATGATGCCATGATGGCAGGAGAGGCATTGCAAGTAAAGGTCAGAGTAACTATGGAGGCAACCAAAGAGGTCTTAGGATGGCAGGGAGTATGAGCCTGGAGAGATGCGTTGGCTAGGGGAGAAGAGACCTGCAGTGTAACAGGAGAGGAAGGAGGTTGGAGGGCAACTATGGAAGAAGACGGGGAAAGGGGGACAGTGGAACACGGAACTACTGTAGAGGGAGTAAACCTCCACCTTTGTGTGGGAGCTGGAAAGGGGGTGAGAACTAGTCTCCGGGGTAGAAGATAGATTCTGTACAGATGGATGTGAAGAAAGTGTAGGTCTGCGAGGTCTAGTAGACTGAGAAGTGAGTGAGTGAGATGAAGTAGAAGCAGAAAGTGGTGAGGAGGCAGAAGTGTCAGAGGATGAAACTGAAAGCATTAGAAACTGGGGTGACCCCAGGAGCCAATGGCACACAGGGATTGGGAGGCAGGAGGACTGTCGAGGTTGGAGGTCTATGGGCTACTCGAGCATACAGGACACAAGGAAGTTTTCCTTGAAGGCAGAGCTGAGAGACTGCCATAGTGTAAGGCCCTCACACCCTTTAAGGTAATGAATCTCTCGTTCATTATGACAGATCTGGCAACGGCGGGAATAGGAAGGATGAGGTTCCTTGTGTTACAAAAAACGCGATTCTAAAAGCTTAGAGATCTCCAGTGAATACTAGAAAGGACTGCCCTTCTAGCATCCAGCCTGTTACTGGGTTTTCGTAACAAGTAGTCAGTATCCTTGTCCAATTATCCAATAGAATTCAGTATTATTCAATAGTGCTTCAGGATTACAACTGGTAGGCTACTAACTAGAGAAATTAAAATTTAATAAATTTATTAAGTCTAGAGGTATATTATAAAATTAAATTAAATTAAATTAATCACAGTAATCAAAATAATATCACATCTCTCGAGTTCAATATTATTATGCTGAAAGCACATATCACATTTATAATTCTTAAGTACCGTCTGGTACATTAACATTTAATAAGATATTACAAATATGTACAAGTATGTATGTGTGTAAGTGCTCTAAGTAGTTCGTTATATCTCACGACTCAACTAGACTTAAACAAGTGGCTGACAAAGTCCTCTCATAAACTAACTTCTTGACCTGGGCAACCAGAACAGTCTGCTTGAACAACAAAAAGAATGCTAAAGCCCAATAGCAATGCAACAAGCAACTGCAACACAGAATCAGGAACAAGGAGATAATATAACGACACTAAGTAGGGACCATCTGCAGATCCTCCACAAAAGTTACAAAACTCCCATACTACTGAATCTAAGTTCAGCATAAGAAAATCCACGACTGTGATAATACACAGAAACCAGTACAAATTAAGTGAGAAGTTACAGCTCAGAACCTGAGTTACTCAGAGTGTCTGTGAGACACACAACCTCAGTACAACGTCGAAAATCACTAAGTCTATACAATGATCTGTGAACAGAGTTCTACAGAACTAACAAGAATAATGAGACAGACAATCTGTCCAACCACCAAGAGAGTCTAGATCAGACTGAATACTTTAGGTGAGGTGAGGACACCCCCCCTCGATCACATGATAGCTCCATGGACAGTACTGCCCAGCAACAGAAGCCTGCAGAATAACGAGCAAAGAGCGATAATTACAGTAGTTAGACAATCAAGACTTGAACTGAGCACATAATATGTTACATCCTACCTAACAACATAACTACGTCAAATAACAATATAAAGCAATACATTTACGATTTAGCTATTATCGCAAATATAAGCAATATAAAATTAAATGAAAAGGTAATAATTATATATATACATAATAATCATTGCAACCCATTCAGGGGTTGCAACACCTTGTAATTGAGACAAGAGGGGGGAAGCCTACAAAGCATATTGGAATGATCTGCTGCACTGCAGATCAGGCATTCCACCGCAGATCTCCAGTGTTTAGAGGGGTGCCCAAAATGCCAGCAGCTATGACACTGATGGGAGTGGGAACTACTTGACGGACCTCTAAACGATGGTCCGCAATATAGACAGAGGACGGAAGTTTACAGCAGTAGAAGGTTAAACGAGCGATGTTACTAGGAAAGTGCCTCTACCCATGAGTGGGCAGGATGTATGTATCTACCTTAAGAATAGGAAGGTTTTGAAGGACTAATTGTTCATAAATGCCATCACCGCAAGACAAAAAAATCACTCTGTACAATGGTACGCAGTAAGACTACTACGAGAATTAAGAGCAGCTTTCTTACAGATGGTGACCGGTATGTTATCAATAGAAGCGATGCGGGAGAGAGCATGTGCTTGCTCTGAATTCTGTACGACACGTGCACCACTTCGAAGAGCTGGAAAAGATATACTTTGGTAAACGTGCCTTAAAAGAGTTTTACCAATTCCATGATCAGACAGAATTTTGTCCATTGCAAAGTCGTTAGCCCGGTATGCAAAGGTAGTGAGTGTTGTGTAGGTCCTTTTTGAGTGATCATCGACGAACTGTCATCAGTAGGTTGTCTTGGACGCTTAGGAGTAGTACCGGGGGTGGTCTGACCAGAGGGAGGCGGATGATCCAAAAACCATCGCACCATATTTGGGGAAGCCAGACGCATTGTGAAAGGCATACTAGAAGTAGCAGCATGGAACGAAATGGGTGACGCCACAGCACCTGAAGCAGGTGACGAAGCGTCACTGGCAGAAGGTACAGGGGTATGAGAAGAGTCGAGAGAATGGACCGATAACGAAACCGGGTTAAAACAGGGTGCGGGATCAGAAAGGAGTCTGGGAGGAGGAATGGTTTCATTAGGTGAAGGCTCTGTAATAAAAGTGATTCCTCCATGATACCTCCTTTCTTGTTATTTTTAGAGAAAAAGAAAGAAGGAAAGGAAAAAAAAGAGGGACAGTGGAGGGACAGTCACTAGAAGGCATGGAAGGGCCGGAAGTTCACCCCCTCATCCCAGAGGACCTCGAGCCCATGAGCAGTGAAGTTGCAGCATGGAACCCGTGCCATACTCTACCCTTGACGCCAGTAAACCAGTGCTCTGGGATAGGAGCCACCTCCGCGGACAAAAGAAAGGGCGGTCAGAAACCTGCCACAAAGCATACCTCCTTCGGTTGCCACCTCACAGAACCGACAGGCAGCTTCTGGAGATACACCCATTATCCGAAGGACACCCCGCTTACTTATTGTAAATTCGAAAAGGGAGCAGGGCACCTACAGAGAATTCAGATTTCACTACAAACCACACCACTCCCAAGGGACCCTACGGACTGGGACGAACCCTGGCACACTTCCTCCTACCTAGAAACTGTAATGCCCGAGGGGAGGACCCCAGAGACTACAAATGGAACGGGAAACAAGGGGAGGGTGGTGAGAGGGGAAAAAAAGGAGGGCATGGGGAGGGTGGGATAGGGAATGGGGGATTGGGGGTAATTAGGTTCGGTCTGAGGAAGGAGACCAAAAGGTCTAATTCCTCAGAGCAAGAGCCTCTTCACCCCGTCAAGGAGGCCCCCCCCCCCCCGCCCTCCTTGAAGAGGAGCATTGCTGGAAGATTGCTGGTAAGCTGGAAGTCATATATAGAAAGTGGGCAAATAAATAGGTTTCAGTTGATTAAAATGATTCTAGTCAGAAAATAACTGCAGTGGGTGAATGTTGTGGTTCAACTGGTGTTTTCACTACTGACACCATGTTTCTCAAAGTCAGAGGACAAGGAAGTCTTCCCATTCATTGAAGAAGAAACAGAAACCCCAGAGGATGAGCAGCACTAACATACCACTCCTCTGAAAATGCTTACGAACTAGGTCTCAATTCTGTTTCTTGTAAAAGAGTAAAAACTGTAGTTAGCAGATTAGTGGGAGTTAAGGCATGAAAGGTGCATAAGAGTGAATAATCATTGAAATTAATTAAATGTAAATGACAGTGGGCAGAAAGAAGGTTTTTGCATTCGAAGTGCAGCAGCGACGGTGCAAATTTAGTTAACCGACTTGGATCTGATCAAGACAACTTCAGGATTCGCTGTTGCATATCCAGCTGAGGTGGTGGTGCCGAACAACAGAACAGAGGAGAGCCATGACTTGGACACCTTAGTGACTTTAGTCCTACAGAAGGATTTTGTTGCCACTCTGACTGCAGATGTTCAAGATTATCTTGAAGATAATAAACATTTGTCACCGAAGGAAGTGAGCGAATTAGCCGATACATGACATCGAACGTGTTATGTGACATAATAGGCTATTGCGAGGTGCACAGAGAGCGTAATTAATGGTGTAAATTAAAAACTAGTAGTGATAACGTTAACTCTGTGATGCATGCTTAATAAATTATGAGGAAACAGGTACTGTATTGTTACTGTACCACATTAGATTAAGTCAAGCAAAAACAACTCACCAACACGCCTACACTGTAATAATGGTCTGAGACCAGTAAATATAGTATATGTGGACTGTGTAATTGATGGGTTCATAAAGAAAATATTTTTTCTTCATACTAACGGTGCTTATCATCAGTCTGTATACAATATGTACAATAAAAATATACTTGACCATTTAGAATAATATACTACCTTGGTAAGCTTTTAAGTTTAAATGTCGTAGACAAACTCTTGCACCATCCTGATGATTCTGAAAATTAAAACAGGTTTTCACTTCATTGATGTTAATGCTAGATCACTTATCTAAAATATCACTTTATTTATGTTAATGCTAAAACACTTATCTAAAATATCACTTTATTGAAGTTAATGCAAGAACACTTATCTAAAATATCACTTTATTTATGTTAATGCTAAAACACTTATCTAAAATATCACTTTATTTATGTTAATGCTAGAACACTTATCTAAAATATCACTTTATTTATGTTAATGATAGAACACTTATCTAAAATATCACTTTATTTATGTTAATGATAGAACACTTATCTAAAATATCACTTTATTTATGTTAATGATAGATCACTTATCTAAAATATCACTTTATTTATGTTAATGCTAGAACACTTATCTAAAATATCACTTTATTTATGTTAATGCTAGAACACTTATCTAAAATATCACTTTATTTATGTTAATGATAGAACACTTATCTAAAATATCACTTTATTTATGTTAATGATAGATCACTTATCTAAAATATCACTTTATTTATGTTAATGCTAGAACACTTATCTAAAATATCACTTTATTTATGTTAATGCTAGAACACTTATCTAAAATATCACTTTATTTATGTTAATGCTAGAACACTTATCTAAAATATCACTTTATTTATGTTAATGCTAGATCACTTATCTAAAATATCACTTTATTTATGTTAATGCTAGAACACTTATCCAAAATGTCAGGAGTTATGATTCTAGTGAATAAAAGTAAGGCTGCAGTAATCACTTCTGAATCTTGGTAAGACGAGACAGTGACTGATGAGCAAGTTAACACACAAGGCTGCACATTAAGTGCTTGGATACAAGTGGACGACGGGGTGCTCAGTATGTTTATATAAGAAACGAAACTAAACAAACAAAGTTTATTTTTTTGCAAGGTTACATTGAGTTTAGGAAATTACAATAATGGGTTAGAGTGCAAAGAGCCACTATCATACCTAGGCATTATGGTCAGGCTTAATTTAATGGCTTACAGACTACTTAATACTAAAGAAATTGATTATAGTTTAAGTTATACATCTTCTTTGTTTATAGCAGACAGTAGTTTTATTCTAATTAAATAGTTTCATTAATGAATATTGAAATTATGGGAATATAACATTGTGAGTTGTTGAAAGTAGTTTAGAGATACAGTTTAGGGATACAGTTTAGGGATACAGTTTAGGGATACAGTTAAGGGATACAGTTTAGGGATACAGTTAAGGGATACAGTTAAGGGATACAGTTTAGGGATATAGTACACATTTGATGATTTAATATTGAACAGTTATTTGGATTCAGGAAAAATAAAAGCACTAATGATGCAATCATAAAAATGCTAGATCTGCTGTACACAGCATTGGAAAATAAGGAATATCCACTAGGAATTTTTATTGACCTAAGAAAAGCTTTTAACACAGTAGACCACGACATCCTACTCCACAAACTTGATCATTACGGTATAAGAGGCCATGCGCTTGCTTATTTCAAATCTTACATTACTAATAGGTATCAATAAGTCACCATTAAAGACACAGCATCAGCAACACGGCCACTTGATACTGGAGTTCCGCAGGAAAGTGTCCTTGGTCCCCTGCTCTTCCTCATATACATCAATGACCTTCCAAACGTATCCCAACACCTGAAACCCATTCTCTTTGCTGATGACACGACTTATGTCATCTCTCACCCTAATCTTGCCACCCTCAACACCATTGTGAATGAAGAGCTGATTAAAATATCGACTTGGATGACAGCCAATAAACTTACGCTTAACACTGACAAAACCTACTATGATATGTTTGGTAGCAGAGCAGGAGATGCACAAATTAACATTAAGATTGACAACACTCTAATTACCAGAAATAATGGGGGCAATTTCCTAGGCTTATACCTTGACAACAACCTGAATTTCAGCACCCATATCCAGCATATAACCAAAAAAGTATCCAAAACGGTTGGGATCCTCCCCAAGATACGATACTACGTGCCGCAAAATGCCCTTCTCACACTATACCACTCACTTATTTATCCATACCTCACCTATGCTATTTGTGCTTGGGGATCAACTGCAGCAACACACCTAAAGCCAATAATAACCCAACAAAAAGCTGCAGTAAGAATAATCACTAAATCCCATCCCTGGCAACACACCCCCCCACTCTTCATAGACCTAAACTTACTCCCAGTTCAGTACATCCACACTTACTACTGTGCAATCTACATCTACAGGGCCTTAAACTCTAATATCAACCTTGACCTAAAACGCTTTCTTGATAGTTGTGACAGAACCCACAGGCATAACACCAGACACAAACATCTCTACGACATTCCCCGTGTCCGACTAAACCTTTACAAAAATTCAATGTATGTCAAAGGCCCTAAAATCTGAAATACCCTACCTGAGAACTCTAGAACTGCAGACACATTCATCACCTTCAAAACTACCATTAGAAAACATCTTATCTCCCTGATACACCCCGTCAACTAACTACACAAATACCACCTGGTGGTTCACACTTACACTCACTCACTCATTTGACCATAAACAGAAATATTAATCTCAATCTTAAAATAATGAATCCTGTGATACTCCAATACTGAAACTATGTACTGTGCCAAAACAAAAGCATTCACATTGCTAAACTCACAAACTAGTATTTAGTCACTTAGCCATAATACCAACTTACCTCAAATGATTGTTCGCATCGCTGTTGGGCCGTGCGGACGCACTGCGCAGTAGCTCCTACTACACCTGGTTACTGCGCATTTTCACTGTTCAGACATGGCGGAGTACACCGGCAGGAGAATTAATACAGTCTGCATTGAGCTGTTGAAGGGTTCTCTGAGCCCTGATTCGACGAACGTCCTTCTTCCTGCGATTATTAGGGATTTATATGGAATCCCTAATGAGGAGCTGTATGGTGTGGCTCTTAATGGGATGAGACGAGTTTTTGTGAAGTTCCTGAGGACTAGTTACTACAGCAGTGTGGTGGAGGAGTATCAGGAACGCCGAATGTGCCTCAACTCGACGTTGGATGTATGCATGCATGACGTGTCTACTTACTACACGTGGGTACGAGTGAGGAATGTACCCTTTGAGGCAACTAAGTTTAGTATAGTGGAAGTTTTTAGAAAATATGGAGTCATTCATGAAGCTAGAGGAGGGGTATGGCGGGATGGACCATATGAGGGCCTCCCGGAAGGGTCATACAACATCAAGATGACCTTGAAGACGCCTATACCTTCGTATGTCATGTTGACGGGTACCAGAAATCAGGTATATGTCTCGTATGTGGGGCAGAGGAGAACGTGTCGTCTTTGTGGCTCTTATGACCATATAGCGGCGCAATGTGCACGCAGAGTTGCCCCAGGGGTGTCAGCCCCGGTAGAGGAGGTCCAGCAAGCGAGTGTGGTGGAGGCGGCGAAGTCTGGGACTCCTCTATGGAGTGAGGAGGTGGAGAAGGAGGGTGAACAGATGGGGACGTGTGTCACTCTCCCGGTGGAGGATGGAGATCCTACTCCAACGCCTGTGGTGGTGGCGGAAGTGGTGGAGTCGACACAGGAGGTGTCCTTGGAGTCAGTGCTCCAGGAATTCTTGGAGGAGGCTTTGGTTGGAGAGGACATGGGTGGACGGACCAGTGAAAAGCAGCAATTGCAAGGGCAGAGAGAGAAGACGGAAGTAGCAGGGAATAATAGAAAGGATACACTTGTAGTGGCAGAGGTGCACAGGGAGGATGTACCTGAGGAAGAGATGGCTGTGGGAGGCAGCTCTAGGAAGCGGCCAGCGGGGTTGACTGAATTAGATGACGTTTTAACGCCTGGGCAAAGACCAGGTAAGAAGGCATGGGCAGAGGTGGTTCGCAAATCCCCTACAGGGGGGGGAGTACAGGAAAAATCGGGGGGGGGGAGAGACAAGGGGGGTAGGGGGTCTTATTAAAAAATGTAATAAGGAAAGTGTGAGCAGCTTGAAGGGGAGTGTAAGCAAGCCACAGCGGCACAGAGGTAAGCCGCCTTTCCTTGACCATTCAGGTGTTTAACGTTAAATGCTAATGGCCTAAAGACTGAAGTAAAAAGGGTATGGTTGGAGTGGTTCCTCAAAAGGTATGACGTGGATGTTTGTTTCTTACAGGAGCATAACCATAAGTCAGGTAGTGAGTTGCGATTGAGAGGCTATAAGTTGTTTGTAAGCATGGCAATGCTTTTAAAGGGAGGAGTGGCTGTTTTAGTAAAGGAGACCAGTCCATTGCGAGTCATGGGGTGGGAGGAGGGGGGAGGGGGGAGGGTTGTTCGGGTGGATGGGTGGTGGGGGGAGAGCAGGGTATGTTTTGTGGGAGTTTATATGCCAGCGATTGGTAACGTGCGGATAAAAACAGACTTTGTTCGGGATGTATTGTTATACTATCTCAGGGGTTTACCTGCTATCGCGATAATTGGAGGTGATTGGAATTGTGTGATTAGGCATGCAGACGTCATACCTAGGGGGGCGGGGTGCGTGTTGGGTGTCTTACGGGATGCATTGCGTGATGTCGGGGTTGTAGATGTGGTCGGCAGGGGGGGGTTTCAGGTCGAGCACACCTATGTACAGGGGAGTTATGAGGCAAGGTTGGATAGGATTTATGTGAGGCAGGGGATAGGAGTGGAGAGGGTTAGAACAGTAGACGTGGGTTTATCTGACCACAGAGCAGTGTTGGCTGACCTTCGGGTGGATGGCATTCCGAGAATCTTTCAGAGTTATTGGAAATTAAATGTGAGGCTTTTACAGGAGGAAGATCAAGGTTGGTCCTTTCAGACATGGTGGAAAGGGTTTTGGGAGGCTAGGGATGAGGAGGTGGATTTGCTAGATTGGTGGGAGTTGCAGGCAAAGGTGCAGATTGCGGGATTTTTTAAGAAGAGGGGCAGGGAACGGGCACGATGGAGGTTTGGATTGCAGAATTATTTAGAGGGCCAGTTGAATGATTGTTATGGGGGAGGGTAGGGAAGGTGTGGGAGGAGTTATGGGGGAACTTAGAAGTCGTTTAGTGGAGATGCATAATGAACGTTTTGATGCACTCAGGGTTAGGGCAGGATTGGAGGATGTACTAAAGGGTGATAGACCAACCGGGTATGTACTCCGAAAATTCAAAGACAGACAGTTGAGGAATACGGTGGCACATATTGTCGTGGAGGGAGGGGAGGGTTATGTGCAGGGACAGGGTCTCTCTGACACAGAGTTTATCAGTAGGTATGCTGATTTTTGGTTTACGGAGAAATGGAAGAGAAGGGGAGGGGTGGTTGGGTTAGAATCATTTAGAGCTATAGGGGTTCAGCAGGGTGTGGGGCAGGGGGATCGGGTTTTGTTGGAGGGAGGCATTACGGGGGCAGAGGTGGGGGAGGTGGTGAATGGGTTGAGTCAGGGGAAGGCACCGGGAATAGATGGGTTATCTAATGATTTTTACAGAGCACATTGGGAGGATCTCAGGGAGTGCCTAGTGGCGGTTTTGAATTATATGATGAAAAGTGGTAGAATGGCGAAAACACAGAGAACTGGGGTTGTTGTTTTGGTGCCAAAGAAGGGGGGAGAGGAGAAGGGTTTGGGAGATTATCGTCCGTTGTCGTTAATGTGTACGGATTACAAAATTTTTGCGAAGGTATTGGGTAACAGATTAAAGAAGGTAATTGGGAGTAGCGTACATGAGGGGCAGTATGGGATACCGGGACGGACTATGAAGAATGGCCACAGTGTGATAAGGGATTTTATAGAGAACTGCCAGGGAGGGGGCGTCCTTGGATTGGATTGGGCTCAGGCCTATGACTGTGTGAAGAGGGACTTTTTGTGGGGTTGTTTGGAGAAATTGGGTTTTGGAGGGGGGGTAGTGAGGTGGGTGCGCACTCTGTATGAGGGGGCTGTCATGAGGGTGCAGGTTAATGGTAAGCTGGGGGGGGAGGTGATGATGGAACAGGGATTAAGGCAGGGTTGCCCGCTGTCGCAGTTGCTCTTTGCATGTGTGCAACATCCTTTCTTTGAGGCTGTGGAGGCAGAATTGCAGGGGGTAGGGGGGGGAAGAATGGGGGGAATAGTAGGTTATGTAGATGACACAACTGTGTTAGTTACGAGTGGGGAGGCTTTAAGAAGGGTGGGTGAGGTGATAAGGAGTTTTGGGAAGCTTTCAGGAATGGCAGTTAATTTAGCAAAGTCTAGGTTATTGGAAGTAGGAACATGGGTTGGGGGGAGATTGGGGGAGGAGATGGGATGGATGATTTGTGACAGAATTAGGGTGTGTGGGATATGGTATATGAAGCAGTTGCAGGAATGTAGGAGGCTTAACTCAGAAACAGTCACGAATAGGGTTATAGGTAAGTTAAAAGGTTTGAGGGTCAGTGAAGTGGCGTTACAGCAGAGGGCGTTGGTAATTAACTCGGTGGTGTATAGTAAGGTCTGGGGTGTGGCGGAGGTGTTCCCTTTGAGGGTGCAGGATATACAGGAAATACAGAGGAGGGTGTTGAGGTTTGTGTGGGGGTTTGGGAGGGCCTGGTTGTCCAAGGATGTGGTCATGACGGAGGTGAAACGGGGGGGTCTAGGATTGTTGGCCTTAGGGCCTAGGGTAATGGCAATATATATCAAGCAGAGGTATCTAAGAGTGGGGGGGGAGAGGGGTGTTAGGGTGGATAGGGTGATGAGGGATGCTAGAAACTGGTGGTGTGGTAGGGATTTGAGAAAGTGTGAAGATGTAATAAGATTCATGTTGACAGTGGGGCAGGTTAAAAGTTTGAAGGTAAACACGGTGGTGGGTGTGGTGTGGGGAAGGGGTGTATTGCAGGGGGTCGCAGTATACCCCATGTATAACTGGAGGGTCATATGGGGGGAGTTCAGGAAGATTAGGATACCAGCACGGGTTAGGGAGATGGTATACCGTTTTCTCATGGGTGTGGTTGCATCTAAGCACATGTTGCATAAGATGGGGTTGGTGAGAGAGGCAACATGTTTATTCTGTGGGGAGGAGGAAACTGCCTATCATGTGGTATATTTTTGTTCATCTTTGGGCGTGGTGAGAGTCTGGATGGCGGGGGTTATTAGGTTGTTGGGGGGGGGGGGAGTTGGTCTTTTCTTAGGTCTTTGTCGATGGATGTTAGTGGGGTTGAAAGTGACGTGGGGAGGGCTTTGATGTATGTTATGGCAGATTATTTGCACGTTTCTTGGGGTATGAGGCAGATTACAGGGCAGTTGAGGATAAAAGCGTTAGCAGCAAGGTTCTTTAGGACAAGGTGTAGGAATAGATTAATATATGGGGGAAGATGGGAATCAAGTTTTTCGGTAGGTTATCGTAATCTCACTGTAGCACAACTTCTCAGGGAACAGGGGGGGGGGGGCAAGGGACGGGTCTCCTTTAATGTGAGGGGGGCGGTGTAAGGTTGTGCTAGTAGTGTGGAAGGTGATGAGAGAGTGAGCTAGTGAGTGCGTACATTCGTGAACTGGTTATGTTCCTGAGGTTTATTTGGATTTGCGTTCAGTACCATGGTTTCATTCAATAACACCTGGAACGTCATACAATTACATTTTTTGGTTTGGGGATATTATTGCACTCATTGTCAAGGATAGGTGGCTTACGCAGCTGTTATGGTGTTTTATGACAGGCAGTACTAAACATGTACAAAAATGGTACTGCCAGTACTGCCTCTTTATTGATATGAGATGTGTTAAAAAATTAAAATAAAGCAAAGAAACACTGTACGTCAAGAGTACGTTAGTATAGGATGATGCTTGTTTATTTGTAGTTTTAAACACTTTCATGATAAAAAAGTACTTTCCTTTCAAATTGTATTCCTATATAGAAGAAGTTTGTAATACTTTTCACACATTCATGTAGTGAATTTACAATGTCAAGGATGTTTAATTTGTGTGTCAGATAGGGATAGGATTTTATGCAAGTTTGATCTTAAGCCAGGATTTAGTTAGTTGTAGAGGAATGTTTCAATATGATAATTCTAGTCTGGGATTATATTTAATACTTATATAAGCTATTTTCTAAACGGAGCCAGCATGTAATGTATTCTCTTATATTTTACGAGTAAACTCCATGTTATGCAATGTAATGACAGTTTGAAGTTCATGGTTGATGCTTTATTATTATTGATATTAAAAATTGTGGGTGTATATCCTTCCGCTTATACAGGTGTGTATAGCAATGTAATGTCCATATTTGTTTGCCTGTGTACTTTTATATTTTTGTGATTTGTTTTGTTTTTGCATTACCAATTTCTGGTAAATACTCATGAGGGTTTAATGAGGTGAGGGTATAACCCTAATTGTTAGGATCCTTAAGGTATTTCTTAGAACGGTGCATGTAAATAATTTTTGTCTGCACTGGCTTTATTAATTATTGTAAGAGGAGGAGTTTTGTAGGACATGTTGTTGGATGTGTAGCTGGTGGTAATATGGCTTCAGCTATAGTGTTATTTAAGTACGTGGATTTGATTTGTTTTATAGTATTTAATGGTTAACATGTCTTTGGTTATGTGACGTATGAATAGCATATATGTATATGTGTATTGTGTTTTTTAAATAAAATATAAAAAAAACTAACCTTTGGATTTAATATTGCACTGGTAGTAATATTATCTTATAAAGGTAATATTGCACTGGTAGTAATATTATCTTATAAAGGTAATATTGCACTGGTAGTAATATTATCTTATAAAGGTAATATTGCACTGGTAGTAATATTATCTTATAAAGGTAATATTGCACTGGTAGTAATATTATCTTATAAAGGTAATATTGCACTGGCAGTAATATTATCTTATAAAGGTAATATTGCACTGGTAGTAATATTATCTTATAAAGGTAATATTACACTGGTAGTAATATTATCTTATAAAGGTAATATTGCACTGGTAGTAATATTATCTTATAAAGGTAATATTGCACTGGTAGTAATATTATCTTATAAAGGTAATATTGCACTGGTAGTAATATTATCTTATAAAGGTAATATTGCACTGGTAGTAATATTATCTTATAAAGGTAATATTGCACTGGTAGTAATATTATCTTATAAAGGTAATATTGCACTGGTAGTAATATTATCTTATAAAGGTAATATTGCACTGGTAGTAATATTATCTTATAAAGGTAATATTGCACTGGTAGTAATACTATCTTATAAAGGTAATATTGCATTGGTAGTAATATTATCTTATAAAGGTAATATTGCACTGGTAGTAATATTATCTTATAAAGGCAATATTGCACTGGTAGTAATATTATCTTATAAAGGTAATATTGCACTGGTAGTAATATTATCTTATAAAGGTAATATTGCACTGGTAGTAATATTATCTTATAAAGGTAATATTGGACTGGTAGTAATATTTGAGCTTAAAAAGGCAATACAAAGTATTAATAGTAAACAACTACACTAAGAGAATACAGTGATTAATAGCATAAAGTAGGATGGACTGATAGCAAACGTAATATTAAAGCAAGTTTATAGGACTTAGCATAGAACTCAAGATCCAGCTGTACGACCTTCATCTGAAGAATTTTTGGTTTCAAGTGTTGCAGAAACCTATAAAACTATATCCATTCGAGCAGGAACTCTTACCACTTTCCCACTTAAAATATCTTCATAGAACACTTTGCCACTGAAATATGTAGAAATAACCCTGATTGTAAGATAATAACATTTAGAGACTTTAGTTTTTACTTTTAACAATAAAACAATGTCATGTGATAGCTTCAAGCAAATTTTTGGAATCAGTTTTTTTTTTTTTATTCGCCGGTATTCTCCCTGCCCGCCCCGGGTCTTTTCCAAGTGGTGGTGACCCGGCCTTGACTCCCTATCTGGGGAGACCTAAGTCTCCCATGGGAGGAGGTACAAGGACCTCCTCATCTTAGAGACTAACTGTCCCCAGGCCTAGCCACAGTCCCCGCCCTCACGAGGCTCGCGGGGAGAAGCTAGGCCTCTGGTCTGCTATCTGCCCCGCCCCAGATGGGCTCGTGGGGATGGTAGTCTTGTGAGCTGCAGTGGTAGCAAGCTCACACCTGTACTCTGTTTTGGAATCAGTAATTACTTTCAACTAATTTATTATTTTCTTTATTATTTGCTTTCTTTGTGAGTGCTTTATTACTTGCTTTCTTTGTGAGTGCTTTATTGCTTGCAAAACGATGAAGAGGGAAGAGACTGCTGTGGAAACATCTAATGCATTCTCCGTGCTACCAGACAAATGTGAGTCGACTACTGGGAACGTCACGACGAACGACACCAAGGAAGGTAAGAATATTGTTGTTGTTGGGGATAGCCAAGTTAGGTATATGGATAGAGCATTCTGTGCAAGAAAGGTATAAAATACCGACAATATGAAAGTTAAGACACATGTGCAACATCTGGATATCTTTATTGTAGTAGACGTTTCGCCATCCAGTGGCTTTATCAATACAGATTCTAGGACATAATAGGAAGACAGTAGAACTATATACAAAAGATGAGGTAATCAGTCCCTCGGCCTTGGAGTTAGTGTTCACAGCATCGTGGTGGAGGAGAGTCTGGAGCAAAGGCAAGAAGACTGGCGCTTTTTATAGGCGTCAGTGAATGGGACGGGCAGCAGACGAGGGCAGTCACTGGTAGGCGGGATTCCCCAGTGGAAGTAGGTCCTTCCCAAAGAGATGGGTTAGTTGCAGCAGCCGTGAAGAAGGTCTTGTAGATGTCCTCTGAACCAAGATTCCATGATGTTGCAGTGTCTGACAAGTTGTGCAAGAAAGGTATAAAATACCGACAATATGAAAGTTAAGACACATGTGCAACATCTGGATATCTTTATTGTAGTAGACGTTTCGCCATCCAGTGGCTTTATCAATACAGATTCTAGGACATAATAAGAAGACAGTAGAACTATATACAAAAGATGAGGTAATCAGTCCCTCGGCCTTGGAGTTAGTGTTCACAGCATCGTCGTGGAGGAGAGTCTGGAGCAAAGGCAAGAAGACTGGCGCTTTTTATAGGCGTCAGTGAATGGGACGGGCAGCAGACGAGGGCAGTCACTGGTAGGCGGGATTCCCCAGTGGAAGTAGGTCCTTCCCAAAGAGATGGGTTAGTTGCAGCAGCCGTGAAGAAGGTCTTGTAGATGTCCTCTGAACCAAGATTCCATGATGTTGCAGTGTCTGACAAGTTGTGCAAGAAAGGTATAAAATACCGACAATATGAAAGTTAAGACACATGTGCAACATCTGGATATCTTTATTGTAGTAGACGTTTCGCCATCCAGTGGCTTTATCAATACAGATTCTAGGACATAATAGGAAGACAGTAGAACTATATACAAAAGATGAGGTAATCAGTCCCTCGGCCTTGGAGTTAGTGTTCACAGCATCGTGGTGGAGGAGAGTCTGGAGCAAAGGCAAGAAGACTGGCGCTTTTTATAGGCGTCAGTGAATGGGACGGGCAGCAGACGAGGGCAGTCACTGGTAGGCGGGATTCCCCAGTGGAAGTAGGTCCTTCCCAAAGAGGTGACTGCCCTCGTCTGCTGCCCGTCCCATTCACTGACGCCTATAAAAAGCGCCAGTCTTCTTGCCTTTGCTCCAGACTCTCCTCCACCACGATGCTGTGAACACTAACTCCAAGGCCGAGGGACTGATTACCTCATCTTTTGTATATAGTTCTACTGTCTTCCTATTATGTCCTAGAATCTGTATTGATAAAGCCACTGGATGGCGAAACGTCTACTACAATAAAGATATCCAGATGTTGCACATGTGTCTTAACTTTCATAGGGCATTCTGCTTGAAGGACAGGAGTAGGAGGCAGAGGGTTTGCTTTCCTGGGGCTGGGATGGAGGATATTGTTAGCCGGTTTGACAACATCATGAACGGTAATGGGATCAATCCTATTATCTGCCTCTGAGCTGGAGGCAATGATGTAGGCAAATGTAGAAGTGAGGAATTAGTTAAAAGGTTCGAGACAGCAATAGACATAATTAGGAAGAAGGGGAGGCACCCTGTTATATGTGGCATTTTGCCAAGAAGGGGTGTTTGAAATGAATGGTTGTCCAGAGCAACTGGTATTAATTGTTGGCTGGATAAATACTGTAAGGATAATGCAGTACCATTCATTGACAACTGGGACAACTTCTATGACCGAAATGACATGTATGCCAGGGATGGGGTTCACTTATCCAGGGCAGGTGTGGGTTTTCTTGCTAACTCAGTTGAGGGGGTTGTTAGGAATTTCAACTAGGATTAGTTAGAGGTATGGGTTTAGAAATGATTAATAATGAGTATGGATATATTGACTTATGCTCTGATATTAAGAATCTTAATAGTAACTGTCATGGAGTAACTCTGGGTAATGATAACTTCAGAAATTGTGTAAAAACAAAGATGAACAAGAAAAATGTGCAGAAGAAAAAACATATGATGGTATTTTATGCTAACAGTCGAAGTACAAGAAATAAGACTAATGAACTACGTTTGGTAGCATGTGCTGGGAACTTTGATGTCATTGCATTAACTGAAACCTGGTATAATTTAAAGAGTCGGGATATGATTGTTGAGTGTAATATTTAAGGGTTTAAGCTCCTCTATGTGGATTGATGTGATGGGAAGGGGGGAGGAGTTGCATTATATGTTCGAAAAAATATTAACTGTTGCATAAAAACAGGTATAAAAAATAGATGGAGCAGTAACAGAATCTGTTTGGGTAGAGTTTGTAGAGGGTCAAGAAAAACTAATTCTAGGTGTAATATATCGACCTCCAGGCTTGGATCACGATAGACGGAGACTTCTTTGGGACGAAATTGTTGGGGCTTCTAGACACAATAACATAGTGATAGTAGGGGATTTTAACTTTAGTCAAATTGACTGGAATTCTTTGACCGGTAATCTAGAATCCAGTGGCTTTATGAAAACAGTTCAGAACTGTTTTCTGAAGCAGTGTGTACCAGGGGTAATAATTTGCTGGACCTAGTCTTGTCAAATAAGGAAACACTCGTAATAATCTGGAGATCACTGAAGAGCTTGGCACAAGTGATCACAAATCCATCTCTTTCAGTATTAACTGGGAATACAAGAATAATGATAATACGGTAAAAATCCCAGATTTTCGTTCTGCCGATTACAATGGACTTATGGAACACCTGTCAAATCTCGACTGGGGTTATCTAGCTAATCATTTTATTGACGATGATCATACTTATGATTATGAAGGGATCTGCATTTATGATTTTTTTTTCTTAATAATGTACACCGTGCTCAGAGTATATACATTCCCCAGAGAGAAATTAGGTCTAATAATAACGATCCCAAATGGATTAACAGGAGGCTAAAGCTTCTATTAGGGAAGAAAAGGGGAATTTATAGGCGCATCAGAAGAGGAAAGGTTAACCTTACTGACTAATATGTTCAGCTTAAAAGAGAAGTAAAAAAGGGGATTAGAAAGGCTAAACGTGACTATGAAATTAGAGTTGCTAATGAATCAAAGACTAATCCGAAGGGGTTCTTTCAAGTGTATAGGACGAAGGTGAATGAAAAAGTAGGACCTCTGAAAATTGGGAATGGACAGCTGACGGATAACGAACTGGAAATGTGTTCCTTATTTAATGACTATTTTTTGTCAGTTTTTACACAGGAAGACATAAATGAGATTCCAGTAATTAACAATTATTTAGTTCATGATGAATTTAAATTAACTAATATTACTGTCACGAGGGACGTGGTTATTAAACAGATAGACAAACTGAAGCAAAATAAGTCCCCGGGACCCGATGAGTTGTTTTCCAGGGTACTTAAGGAATGCAAGATGGAGCTTAGTCAGCCATTAACGAGTGTTTAATGCGTCCATCCTTACCGGTGTTGTGCCAGAGTTGTGGAAGATGGCTAATGTGGTTTGTGAGGGAAAAGTTCAATAGATAGGAGTACAGAGGGAGTATATAGTAACAATAGTTTCATTGCCGGCTACTTGTTAAGGTAGGGTAAGTCAAGCTCCCGCTATTCCCGCCTTTTTTCCCCATCCCCGAAAGTGATAGTTTGACTGCCGGCTGCTTGTTAAGGTAGGGTCAGTCTAGCTCCCGCTATCCCTTCCCCTCCTTCTTCCCCCCCCCCCCGAAAGGTGACATGTTGGGCTCCGGTCCAAACAGTAATCACTAGACTCACAGCTCCCAGCACTACTATAAGTACATGCCTGCCTTGTATTCTAGTGGATTAATTGGTTGAAAGCTTCACTTTTGACCAATAATAAACTTAGTCCTTTCAGTCTTGCTCTATGTTGACTGTTGTAATAATCACCACGTCTTTTAGGTATTGTGCTTATCATGGAGAGTGATTTCTTAAGCAGTGGGTAACCTGTCTATCTTTCGAGCTTGGATGACAGAGAGGGTCACCTGCCAATCAACGAGTATAACTGATGGAGATGGACTAACGTCCTGAGACTTCCCCTTTTGGATTTAATTGCACCTGTATGAAATTGCAGGACGTAACCCCTCATCATTGCAGCAGTAAAGAACCTGCTTTCCTGTCATCAGGATAGAATACTCAAGGCTATACTGTGAAGAACTAGCCAGTGGGTTGTAACCAACACCTGAGACCTCCCCCCCATCATCGGCAACGGCTACGATTTCAACAAGCAGTGTCACCAACACCAGACACCCAAGTTTTATATTAGCGTTGAATTCAGTTATCATTTATATTTTACATTTTTCATTTTCTTTAATGTAGGATTAATATTTCATATTTAAGTGTTTTATATTTTATATTTTCTAAATAATAAAGTGTTTATGTTTGTCTGTTATTATTTCTTTTTCTATTAATTAATTTTCCTGAGGAGGAACCAGCCTTGGTAATACTGTCTGAAGTTGTTACAGGGCTGAGTAAGCCTTCACATGGTTCCTATATTCAAATCAGGGGATAAGTCCATTCCTTCAAATTACCGTCCAATAAGCCTGACATCTGGTAGGTAAGACACATAGGCAACAGTTAGGCAACTTTATTCCGAAACGTTTCGCCTACACAGTAGGCTTCTTCAGTCGAATATAGAAAGTAGGCAGGAACAGTAGAGATGTGAAGACGATGTAATCAGTCCATCACCCTTGAAGTCGTCGATTTGAGGTTGTCAGTCCCTCAGCCTGGAGAAGTTCTGTTCCATAGTCAGGAACTATCTGAAGATCAAGCGAACGAACGAACGATAGTACAGGTAAGATCCCAAATGGGATGAGCGGGGAAGACGGGACAGACGAAGAATAGTGCTGGAGAGGAGTGTTCTTAGTCGTAGAAATAGAGCCAGGGCGATCGTGGGACAGATATTGAGAAGAGAAATTCAGGCTCTTCTATTGGGACTCCGGTGGGGTGAGCGGGGAGGAAGGGACAGGCGAAGATTAGCGCTGGAGAGGCGTGTAGAATTGAGCCATGTCTTAACCCTAAAGCTAAGGCGAGAGCGGGTCAGGATTGGTACCTGTCAGAGAATCCAAGGTTATTTGTAAATAGGGTTGGGAGTAGGATCATACAAGGAGTAGCAAAGGTTGTGTTGGTTTGTGGGTCTGCGAATGTCTTCGTCAAGGAGAGAGGTCCAGTAGTCGTGTGAATGAATGATTCTTACCTGGATTACCTGGAGGTTATTCCGGGGATCAACGCCCCCGCGGCCCGGTCCATGACCAGGCCTCCCGATGGATCAGGGCCTGATCAACTAGGCTGTTACTGCTGGCCGCACGCAGTCCGACGTACGAGCCACAGCCCGGCTGATCCGGCACTGACTTTAGGTATCTGTCCAGCTCTCTCTTGAAGGCAGCCAGGGGTTTATTGGCAATTCCCCTAATGCTTGATGGGAGGCTGTTGAACAGTTTTGGGCCCCGGACACTTATGGTGTTTTCTCTTAGTGTACCAATGGTGCCCCAACTTTTTATTGGCGGCATTTTGCATCGCCTGCCCAGTCTTTTACTTTCGTAGGGAGTGATTTCTGTGTGCAGATTTGGGACCATTCCTTCCAAGATTTTCCAAGTGTAGATTATGATATATCTCTCCCTCCTGCGTTCCAACGAGTACAAGTCAAGTGCTTCCAAGCGTTCCCAGTAGTTAAGGTGCTTGACAGAACTTATACGTGCAGTAAAGGATCTCTGTACACTCTCTAGATCTGCGATTTCACCTGCTTTGTATGGAGATGTTAATGTACAGCAGTATTCCAGCCTAGAGAGAACAAGTGATTTGAAAAGGATCATCATGGGCTTGGCATCTCTCGTTTTGAAAGTTCTCATTATCCATCCTATCATTTTCTTTGCACGTGCGATCGTGGCACTGTTGTGATCCTTGAAAGTGAGATCCTCAGACATTACTACTCCCAGGTCCCTTACATTATTTTTCCGCTCTATTGTATGGCCGGAGTCAGTAGTATACTCTGTTCTAGTTATTATCTCCTCCAGTTTCCCTTTCCCATAACGGAGTAGTTGGAATTTGTCCTCATTGAACATCATATTGTTTACCTGTTGCCCACTGGAAAACTTTGTTTATATCTTCTTGGAGGTTAACCGCGTCCTCAGCAGATGACAGCCTCATGCAGATCCTAGTATCATCCGCAAAGGATGATAAGGTGCTTGGTGTATATCTCTGTTTATGCCTGATATGAGGATAAGGAATAAGATGGGGGCGAGTACTGTGCCTTGTGGAACAGAGTTCACTCATGGCAGCCTCCGATTTAACTGTTGCCACTACTCTTTGTGTTCGATTTGTTAGGAAGTTGAAGATCCATCTCCCCACTTTCCCAGTTATTCCTTTAGTACGTATTTTATGGGCTATTACGCCATGATCGCATTTGTCAAATGCTTTTGCAAAGTCTGTGTATATTACATCTGCATTCTGATTTTCTTCCAGTGCATCCAAGGCCATGTCATAGTGATCCAGTAGTTGTGAGAGGCAGGAGAGACCTGCCCTGAACCCATGTTTCCCTGGATTGTGCAGATTTTGGGAATCCAGGTGATTTACAATCCTGCTTCTTAGCACTTTTTCAAAGATTTTTATGATGTGGGACGTCAAAGCTATTGGTCTATAGTTCTTAGCTAATGCTTTGCTGCCACCTTTATGGAGCGGGGCTATATCCGTTGTTTTAAGTGACTGGGGAATTTCACCCATGTCCAAGCTCCTCCTCCATAGTGTGCTTAGGGCACGCGAGAGGGGTTTCTTGCAGTTCTTAATGAAAACAGAGTTCCACGAGTCTGGGCCCGGGGCTGAGTGCATAGGCATGTTGTCAATGGCTTTTTCGAAATCTATCGGAGTTAGGGTAATGTCGGAAATCTGGCATACATTTATGGAGTTTTGAGGCTCATTCATGAAAAAATCATTTGGGTCGTCGATCCTCAGACCGATTAGTGGTTCACTAAACACAGAGTCGTACTGGGATTTCAATATTTCACTCATTTCCTTGTTGTCGTCTGCGTAAGTCCCATCCTGTCTGAGTAAGGGCCCGATACTAGATGTGGTATTTGCCTTGTTTTTGGCATATGAAAAGAAATATTTTGAATTTCTTTCAATTTCACTAATAGCTTTAAGCTCCTCCTGCCTCTCCTGGTTCCTGTAAGAGTCATTTAGCTTAAGTTCGATAGTTTCCACTTCCCTGGTCAGCGCCTCCTTTCGTGTATCAGATATTCTAGCACTCCTGAGGAGCTCAGTGACTCTTTGTCGTCTTCTGTAGAGGGAGCGTCTTTTTCTCTCCAGTTTACTCCTGCTCTTCTTCTTTCTTAGGGGAATATGCCTAGAACATGCTTCGGCTACCAGGAAGTTGATCCTTTCAAGGCACTGGTTTGGATCCATGTCATTTAAGACATCTTCCCAACATGTTTCGTTTAGGACATGGTTTACCTGGTCCCAGTTGATGTTCTTGTTGTTGAAATTGTATTTTGTGAAGACACCTTCACAGGTACATGCATTCTGCTGTTCAGGACCCCTATGCATGTACGTCTGGACTTCGATTAGATTGTGATCGGAATTAGTTGTTTTTGATATTCTTATGTCTCTTATCAGGTCCTCCTTATTTGTGAAGATAAGGTCAAGTGTGTTTTCTAGTCTTGTTGGCTCCACTATCTGCTGGCTTAAGGTGTGTTTTTCGCAGAGACTTAGTAGCTCATGTGTGTGTGACCTTTCATCTGCGCTACCTCCGGGGATTGTTTCAGCTATAACATTATTTGCTACATTCTTCCATTTTGTATGCCTTAGGTTGAAATCACCAATCAGTAAAATGTTTGGGGATGGAGCTGGAAGGTTTTCCAAACAGTAATCGATTTTCAGTAGCTGTTCCTTGAACTGTTGGGAGGTTGCATCTGGTGGCTTGTATACAACCACAATGACTAGGTTTTGGTTCTCGATCTTTATTGATAGAACTTCAACTACCTCATTTGTGGTGTTCAGCAACTCCGTGCAGATAAGGGACTCTTTGACATACAGGCCAACCCCCCCTTGTTGCCTGTTTTTTCTGTCGCATCTAAAAAGGTTGTAACCACTTATCCATATTTCACTGTCAAAGTGATCTTTTGTGTGAGTCTCTGTGAAGGCTGCAAACATTGCATTAGACTCCTCTAGAAGTCCACTGATAAAAGGTATTTTGTTGTTGGTGGATGATTCTTGAACCATCAGAATGAATGATTCTTGAACCATCAGAATGAATGATTCTTGAACCATCAGAATGGATGATTCTTGAACCATCAGAATGAATGATTCTTGAACCATCAGAATGGATGATTCTTGAACCATCAGAATGAATGATTCTTGAACCATCAGAATGGATGATTCTTGAACCATCAGAATGAATGATTCTTGAACCATCAGAATGGATGATTCTTGAACCATCAGAATGAATGATTCTTGAACCATCAGAATGAATGATTCTTGAACCATCAGAATGGATGATTCTTGAACCATCAGAATGAATGATTCTTGAACCATCAGAATGGATGATTCTTTAACCATCAGAATGAATGATTCTTGAACCATCAGAATGAATGATTCTTGAACCATCAGAATGGATGATTCTTGACCCATCAGAATGAATGATTCTTGACCCATCAGAATGAATGATTCTTGAACCATCAGAATGAATGATTCTTGAACCATCAGAATGAATGATTCTTGACCCATCAGAATGAATGATTCTTGAACCATCAGAATGGATGATTCTTGACCCATCAGAATGAATGATTCTTTAACCATCAGAATGAATGATTCTTGAACCATCAGAATGGATGATTCTTGACCCATCAGAATGAATGATTCTTGACCCATCAGAATGAATGATTCTTGAACCATCAGAATGAATGATTCTTGAACCATCAGAATGAATGATTCTTGACCCATCAGAATGAATGATTCTTGAACCATCAGAATGGATGATTCTTGACCCATCAGAATGAATGATTCTTGAACCATCAGAATGGATGATTCTTGAACCATCAGAATGAATGATTCTTGACCCATCAGAATGAATGATTCTTGAACCATCAGAATGGATGATTCTTGAACCATCAGAATGAATGATTCTTGACCCATCAGAATGAATGATTCTTGAACCATCAGAATGGATGATTCTTGACCCATCAGAATGAATGATTCTTGACCCATCAGAATGAATGATTCTTGAACCATCAGAATGGATGATTCTTGAACCATCAGAATGGATGATTCTTGACCTATCAGAATGAATGATTCTTGAATGAATGATTCTTGACCCATCAGAATGAATGATTCTTGACCCATCAGAATGAATGATTCTTGAACCATCAGAATGAATGATTCTTGAACCATCAGAATGAATGATTCTTGAACCATCAGAATGAATGATTCTTGACCCATCAGAATGAATGATTCTTGAACCATCAGAATGAATGATTCTTGAACCATCAGAATGAATGATTCTTGAACCATCAGAATGAATGATTCTTGAACCATCAGAATGGATGATTCTTGACCTATCAGAATGAATGATTCGTGACGAATCAGAATGAATGATTATTGACCCATCAGAATGAATGATTCTTGACCCATCAGAATGAATGATTCTTGACCCATCAGAATGAATGATTCTTGGCTGATCAGAATGAATGATTCTTGACCTATCAGAATGAATGATTCTTGACCTATCAGAAAAAATGATTCTTGACCTATCAGAATGAATGATTCTTGACCTATCAGAATGAATGATTCTTGACCTATCAGAATGAATGATTCTTGACCTATCAGAATGAATGATTCTTGACCTATCAGAATCAATGATTCTCGGCTTTTAAAGTTGTCATTATGAGTGACAGTGAGGATGACACTCTGGTAACATCCAGAAAAACGTAGGCTTTCTGATGTATATTTAACGAAGAAAATGTACGAGAAACATAGGCCTTGTGAACTAGGCCTAGATACAATGGTATAAAACCTACACATTGTTTGCCCTGGTATACACATCACATGGTTTGTATGGAACTCGTTTTTTCGTAAATTATGGAAAACAGTTACAGGTGGCTATAATTAGGTCAGCTTAATTATGAGCTTGTTGTATGATAATTTTGTACCGTAATATGAAAAAAAACGATAATATGGTGAACGTTGTACGATAATTGTAATAAAAAGTCTGGCAACCCTTGGAAAGATGATTAAATGAAGATAGTAACATAAACGGGTAGTGAAGTGCGTAGTGACCCTGAGACGTCTGTAAGAAGAGGTTGTGTCGCTCCTGCCCAGACTAAAACTGCTTACACTGTTCCCCTGAAGCGAGAAGCAAACTACGCTGAAGACGTAAGAGAGGCAAACTACGCTGAAGACGTAAGAGAGGCAAACTACGCTGAAGACGTAAGAGAGGCAAACTACGCTGAAGACGTAAGAGAGGCAAACTACGCTGAAGACGTAAGAGAGGCAAACTACGCTGAAGACGTAAGAGAGGCAAACTACGCTGAAGACGTAAGAGAGGCAAACTACGCTGAAGACGTAAGAGAGGCAAACTACGCTGAAGACGTAAGAGAGGCAAACTACTCTGAAGACGTAAGAGAGGCAAACTACGCTGAAGACGTAAGAGAGGCAAACTACGGTGAAGACGTAAGAGAGGCAAACTACGCTGAAGACGTAAGAGAGGCAAACTACGCTGAAGACGTAAGAGAGGCAAACTACGCTGAAGACGTAAGAGAGGCAAACTACGCTGAAGACGTAAGAGAGGCAAACTACGCTGAAGACGTAAGAGAGGCAAACTACGCTGAAGACGTAAGAGAGGCAAACTACGCTGAAGACGTAAGAGAGGCAAACTACGCTGAAGACGTAAGAGAGGCAAACTACGCTGAAGACGTAAGAGAGGCAAACGCAGAAGTTAAAGATGGTGTCAGAGAGCGTGATGGTGACAGGATGCAGCAGAGGGCTGGGACTGGAGATGGTGAGGCAGCTTGTTAAGTCAGCGTCTCCTCCGCGCCTGGTGATAGCAACTTGTCGTAACCCTGAGAAAGCCACGGTGAGTCCTACGTAACATAATAACATATGCGTGGTGCAGTAGGTTCACGACAGGCAGATCCAACACTCACATCCAAAGTATAAGTATCAGTGACACTCATCCTCACTGATAACTAACTGTTGGTAAATTACTGTTTTCTTATTGTCCTGAAAGTTAAACGAAGGAAAATATACTTGAACTGATATGTAGGTATGAAGCAGCCTTAATTAGGTGTAGAACTTGATAAGTTCTACACCTAATTAATTAACCAACTAATCCAGAAAGTATTAGTAGATATTATAGGAATACTAGCACATTATAATTAATGAAAACATACGTATAATTATACAATTAACTATTATTGGCAGTGTGTTACTCTTTTGTTTCAGCGAGTAGATTATTCTTTATATCAGTGTACAAATTAAATGCAATCGTAATGAAGAAAATATATTCTCATTAAAATCTCAGAAGATTATTAACCGAAATGTAGTCAGTAAAGTCTTGTTTCTATTTGGGTTATTTGACTCACCTCCCCAGGATGCAACCCACATCAGGCACCTAACACCATGTGAACAGGGACAACACATGTAAGAAAATATGCCTTATGATTATACTTGCCCTGGGATCGAACCCACGTCTTTCAGATACCAGTTGATGGCGGTACCACTTGACCAACATTACACTTAACACAACTAAATTAAACTTATCGACATGAATGTGTCTAGTTTGTCAAAACGAAATTATTTCTAAAATTTCTATAAAATTGCTGGGAGGCAATTGAACAGTCTTGGGCCCCAGACACTTATTGTGTTGTCTCTCAGCGTACTCGTGGCACCACTGCTTGTCATTGTATCTCTCATAAATATACCTTGAAATATTTGGTAAGTCTGGGACCCAACTTTCTTGGTCTTAAAGATAATTTACTGTGTCTAGGTAATTCACAGGTTTAAACTCCCTTCCACGTTAACAAGAAGACTAACTTGATCTATATAATAAGGATTAAACCCTAATGCGCGATTAGATTAGGTTAGCGACATCAGAAAACGGGAAAAGTGTTACTTGGAGGTTTTGGTCATCAGATAGAGGCCTTCCACCGGCTTACATACATCACCCTGGATAAAACTTCTTCAACATTGTTTTAAGGAACTTTTATGGAATAAACTTTACCTCTGTATATATTTATTATCACATTAATTAAATATGAATATTGTAATGTAATTATTACTTAAATAACATTACCCAGTTGAAGAATAATATTACTTCATCACTTTCAAATGTAATTATTTATAGTTTATTTAGAGGAATGCTGTTTGACCTTGAGGGTTTAGCACTTAGTTTTGATTATATTATATATGTCGTGCCCAATAAGTAAAACTTCCGATTTTGGCTTAAATAGTAACGCTCTTCTTGCCGAATAAGGCAAGCGAAAATTTGTGTATGCAATAATTTCGCAAAAATCGTTCTAAACCTAACGAAAAAAAATATATTTCATGGTGTTTGTTTATTATTAAATTATTGTAAACTTATCTTAAATATATTTAGTTGCATTAGGCTAAATTAAATGGCGCTTGCTATAATAAGGTCAGGTAAGTTTTCTAAGGTTCTATGGG
>NW_027195102.1:62500-70000 GCF_038502225.1 Cherax quadricarinatus
AACGACATGACGGAAGGAATAGACTCTGAGGTGTCCCTGTTTGCAGATGACGTGAAGTTGATGAGAAGAATTCACTCGATCGAAGACCAGGCAGAACTACAAAGGGATCTGGACAGGCTGCAGACCTGGTCCAGCAATTGGCTCCTGGAGTTCAATCCCACCAAGTGCAAAGTCATGAAGATTGGGGAAGGGCAAAGAAGGCCGCAGACAGAGTACAGTCTAGGGGGTCAGAGACTACAAACCTCACTCAAGGAAAAAGATCTTGGGGTGAGTATAACACCAGGCACATCTCCTGAAGCGCACATCAACCAAATAACTGCTGCAGCATATGGGCGCCTAGCAAACCTCAGAACAGCATTCCGACATCTTAATAAGGAATCATTCAGGACCCTGTACACCGTGTACGTTAGGCCCATATTGGAGTATGCGGCACCAGTTTGGAACCCACACCTAGCCAAGCACGTGAAGAAACTAGAGAAAGTGCAAAGGTTTGCAACAAGACTAGTCCCAGAGCTAAGAGGTATGTCCTACGAGGAGAGGTTAAGGGAAATCAACCTGACGACACTGGAGGACAGGAGAGATAGGGGGACATGATAACGACATACAAAATACTGAGAGGAATTGACAAGGTGGACAAAGACAGGATGTTCCAGAGATTGGACACAGTAACAAGGGGACACAGTTGGAAGCTGAAGACACAGATGAATCACAGGGATGTTAGGAAGTATTTCTTCAGCCACAGAGTAGTCAGTAAGTGGAATAGTTTGGGAAGCGATGTAGTGGAGGCAGGATCCATACATAGCTTTAAGCAGAGGTATGATAAAGCTCACGGCTCAGGGAGAGTGACCTAGTAGCGATCAGTGAAGAGGCGGGGCCAGGAGCTCGGACTCGACCCCCACAACCTCAACTAGGTGAGTACAACTAGGTGACACACACACACACACTACACACGCACGCACGCGCGCGCGCGCACACGCACACACACACACACACACACACACACACACACACACACACACACACAAACACGCACACACACACACACACACACACACACACACACACACATACACACACACACACACACATACACACACACACATGCAGATGGATTAACGAATAAACATGAGGAATGGCAAGAAAGAATCAATGAGAAGTCCCCAGACATCATAGCAGTTACAGAAACAAAACTCATGGAGACAATAACAGATGCAATCTTCCCACCAGGATACCAGATCATGAGGAAAGATAAAAGGGGCAGGGGGGAGGTGGGGTTGCTCTGCTCGTAAAAAACAGATGGAAATTCGAGAAAATGGAAGGAATAGATGAGACGGGAGAAAGAGACTACATAGCAGGTACACTTCAGTCGGGGGAACACAAAGTGGTCATTGCAGTGATGTATAATCCACCACAGAACTGCAGGAGGCCAAGAGAGGAATATGAAGAGAGCAACAGAGCAATGGTGGACACACTTGCTGAGGTGGCAAGAAGAGCTCACTCCAGCAGAGCAAAGTTGCTGGTTATGGGGGATTTCAACCACAGGGAGATTGACTGGGAAAACCTGGAGCCACATGGGGGTCCCGAAACATGGAGAGCCAGGATGTTGGACGTGGTGCTGGAAAACCTCATGCACCAACATGTTAAGGACACTACCAGAGTGAGAGGGGAGGATGAACCAGCAAGATTGGACCTTGTGTTCACCCTGGGCAGCTCAGACATTGAGGACATCAAGTATGAGAGTCCCCTAGGAGCTAGCGACCACGTGGTTCTGTGCTTTGAATACATAGTAGAGCTGCAAGTGGAGAGAATAACAGGAGTAGAATGGGAAAAAACCTGACTATAAAAGAGGGGACTACATAGGGTTGAAGAACTTCCTGCGGGAGGTCCAGTGGGACAGAGAACTGGCAGGAAAGCCAGTAAATGAAATGATGGAATATGTAGCAACAAAATGCAAGGAGGCAGTGGAAAGGTTCATTCCCAAGGGCAACAGTAACAACGGGAAGACCAGAACAAGCCCCTGGTTCACCCGACGGTGTAAGGAGGCAAAAACAAAGTGCAATAGAGAATGGAAAAAGTACAGAAGGCAGAGAACACACGAAAATAGGGAGATCAGTCGCAGAGCCAGGAATGAGTACGCACAGGTAAGGAGGGAGGCCCAGAGACAGTATGAAAATGACATAGCATCGAGAATCAAGACTGACCCGAAACTGTTGTATAGCCACATCAGGAGGAAGACAACAGTCAAAGACCAGGTGATCAGATTAAGGACAGAAGGTGGTGAACTCACAAGAAATGATCAGGAGGTATGTGAGGAGCTGAACAGGAGATTTAAGGAAGCTTTTACAGTAGAGACAGGAAGGGCTGTGGGAAGACAGAACAGAAGGGAACATCAAGAGGGAATATACCAACAAGTGTTGGATGACATACGAACAACTGAGGAGGAGGTGAAGAAGCTCTTAAGTGACCTTGACACCTCAAAGGCGATGGGACCGGACAACATCTCCCCATGGGTCCTTAGAGAAGGAGCAGAGATGCTGTGCGTGCCTCTAACCACAATCTTCAACACATCCCTTGAAACTGGGCAACTACCTGAGAAATGGAAGACAGCTAATGTAGTCCCCATATTTAAGAAAGGAAACAGAAACGAGGCACTAAACTACAGACCTGTGTCTCTGACATGTATCGTGTGCAAAGTCATGGAGAAGATTATCAGGAGGAGAGTGGTCGAACACCTGGAAAGGAACAAGATTATAAATGAAAACCAGCATGGGTTCATGGAAGGCAAATCTTGTATCACAAACCTCCTAGAGTTTTATGACAAGGTAACAGAAGTAAGACACGAGAGAGAGGGTTGGGTAGATTGCGTTTTCCTAGACTGCAGGAAGGCCTTTGACACAGTTCCCCACAAGAGATTAGTGCAGAAGCTGGAGGATCAGGCACACGTAAAAGGAAGGGCACTGCAATGGATAAGGGAATACCTGACAGGGAGGCAGCAACGAGTCATGGTACGTGAAGAGGTATCACAGTGGGCGCCTGTTACGAGCGGGGTCCCACAGGGGTCAGTTCTAGGACCAGTGCTATTTTTGATATATGTGAACGACATGATGGAAGGAATAGACTCTGAAGTGTCCCTGTTCGCAGATGACGTGAAGTTGATGAGAAGAATTAAATCGGACGAGGATGAGGCAGGACTGCAAAGAGACCTGGAGAGGCTGGACATGTGGTCCAGTAACTGGCTTCTCGAATTCAATCCAGCCAAATGCAAAGTCATGAAGATTGGGGAGGGGCAAAGAAGACCGCAGACAGAGTATAGGCTAGGTGGACAAAGACTACAGACCTCACTCAGGGAGAAAGACCTTGGGGTGACCATAACACCGAGCACATCACCGGAGGCACACATCAACCAAATAACCGCTGCAGCATACGGGCGCCTGGCAAACCTGAGAATAGCGTTCTGATACCTTAATAAGGAATCGTTCAAGACACTGTACACTGTGTATGTTAGGCCCATACTGGAGTATGCAGCACCAGTCTGGAACCCACACCTGGTCAAGCACGTCAAGAAGTTAGAGAAAGTACAAAGGTTTGCAACAAGGCTAGTCCCAGAGCTCAAGGGAATGTCGTACGAGGAAAGGTTAAGGGAAATCGGACTGACGACAAAGGAGGACAGAAGGGTCAGGGGAGACATGATAACGACATACAAGATACTGCGGGGAATAGACAAGGTGGACAGAGATAGGATGTTCCAGAGAGGGGACACAGGGACAAGGGGTCACAACTGGAAGCTGAAAACTCAGACGAGTCACAGGGACGTTAGGAAGTATTTCTTCAGTCATAGAGTTGTCAGCAAGTGGAATAGCCTAGCAAGTGAAGTAGTGGAGGCAGGAACCATACATAGTTTTAAGAAGAGGTATAACAAAGCTCAGGAAGCAGAGAGAGAGAGGATCCAGTAGCGATCAGTGAAGAGGCGGGGCCAGGAGCTGAGTCTCGACCCCTGCAACCACAATTAGGTGAGTACAATTAGGTGAGTACACACATACACATACATACACACATATACACACACACACACATACACACACACACACACACACACACACACACACTCACACACATATACACACACATACACACACACACATATACACACATACACACACATACACACACACACACATACACACACAAACACACACACACACACATAAACACTAGGTGAGTACATACACACACACATACACACACATACACACACACACACACATACACACATACACATACACACACATACACACACACACACACACACACATACACACAGTCACACACACACACACACACACACACACACACACACATACACACACACACATGCACACACACATACACACACACACACATACACACACACATACATACACACAGAGGGTACAGAGACGCAAGGAGGAACGAGAGGCAATGACGAAAATGAGCAGGACCCAGACACAGGAGGAAGGGCAAACACACCCCACAGAATCTCCCACCAAAAGACTCCAACCGCGACATTCCCAACGCAACTGAGCAACCTATACTACAACCCACTCACTGTTCCCTCTGCCACCAACCCCCATATCACAAACCTCACCCCAACAGCTGTCCCTTATGGGCATTCTGACCCCACCCCCATCATCACAAACCCCACCTACACCACAGCCCCACATAGGCCCCCACCAAGGGGGCCTATGATAGAAAAGAATGATAGAAAAGAAACTGAAAGTTTGGTACACAAACGCGGATGGAATAACGAATAAACATGAGGAGTGGAACGAAAGAATCGTTGAAAAATCCCCAGACATCATAGCAGTCACAGAAACAAAACTAGCTGAGACAATAACAGACACAATCTTCCCAACAGGATATCAGATCCTGAGGAAAGATAGAAGGAGTAGAGGGGGAGGAGGGGTTGCACTGCTCATAAAACACCGATGGGGATTTGAGGAAATGGAAGGCATGGACATGATTGGAGAAAGAGACTACATTGTAGGTACAATTCAGTCCGGAGAACATAAAGTAGTCATTGGAGTGATGTATAACCCACCACAGAACTGCAGGAGGCCAAGAGAGGAGTACGAAGAAAACAACAGGGTGATGGTGGACACACTGGCTGAGGTGGCAAGAAGAGCTCACTCGAGCAGAGCAAAGTTACTGGTAATGGGCGATTTCAACCACAGGGAGATCGACTGGGAAAACCTGGAGCCACATGGGGGTCCCAAAACATGGAGAGCCAAGACGATGGATGTGGTACTTGAAAACCTCATGCATCAACATGTCAGGGACACAACCAGAGAGAGAGGGGAGGATGAGCCAGCAAGACTGGATCTTGTGTTCACCCTGAGCAGTTCAGACATTGAGGACATCACTTACTAGAGGCCCCTTGGAGCTAGCGATCATGTGGTTCTGAGTTTTGACTATATAGTAGAGTTACAAGTGGAGAAGGTAACAGGAACTGAAGGGGACAGGCCAAACTATAAAAGGGGGGACTACACAGGTATGAGAAACTTCCTGCAGGAGGTTCAGTGGGACAGAGAAATGGTAGGAAAATCAGTAAACGAGATGATGGAATATGTGGCAACAAAGTGCAAGGAGGCAGAGGAAAGTTTTGTTCCCAAGGGAAACAGAAATAATAGGAAGACCAAAACGAGTCCTTGGTTTACCCGAAGGTGTAGGGAGGCAAAAACCAAGTGCAACAGAGAATGGAAAAGGTACAGGAGGCATAGGACCCAGGAAAACAAGGAGATTAGTAGAAGAGCCAGAAACGAGTATGCACAGATAAGGAGGGAGGCCCAGCGACAGTATGAAAACGACATAGCATCGAAAGTCAAATCTGACCCGAAACTGCTGTATAGCCACATTAGGAGGAAGACAACAGTCAAGGACCAGGTGATAAGGCTGAGGAAAGAAGGTGGAGAACTCACAAGAAACGATCAAGAGGTATGTGAGGAGCTCAACACGAGATTTAAGGAAGTATTTACAGTAGAGACAGGAAGGACTCTGGGGGGACAGACCAGATGGGGACACCAGCAAGGAATACACCAACAAGTGTTGGACGACATACATACAGATGAGGAGGAGGTGAAGAAACTGCTAAGGGACATCGATACCTCAAAGGCAATGGGACCGGACAACATCTCCCCGTGGGTCCTTAGAGAGGGAGCAGATATGTTGTGCGTGCCACTTACCACAATCTTCAACACATCCCTGGAAACTGGGCAACTACCTGAGGTATGGAAGACGGCAAATGTAGTTCCCATTTTTAAAAAAGGAGACAGAAAAGAGGCACTAAACTATAGACCTGTGTCATTGACGTGTACAGTATGCAAAATTATGGAGAAGATTATCAGGAGGAAAGTGGTGGAGCACCTGGAACGGAACAAGAGTATAAATGCCAACCAGCACGGATTCACGGAAGGCAAATCCTGTGTCACAAACCTTCTGGAGTTTTATGATAAAATAACAGAAGTAAGACACGAGAGAGAGGGGTGGGTTGATTGCATCTTCTTGGACTGCAAGAAGGCCTTTGACACAGTTCCTCACAAGAGATTAATGCAGAAGCTAGAGCATCAGGCGCATATAACAGGAAGGGCACTGCAATGGATAAGAGAATACCTGACAGGGAGGCAACAACGAGTCATGGTACGTAACGATGTATCACAGTGGGCACCTGTGACGAGCGGGGTCCCTCAGGGGTCGGTCCTAGGACCAGTGCTATTTTTGGTATATGTGAACGACATGACGGAAGGGTGAGACTCAGAAGTGTCCCTGTTTGCAGATGATGTGAAGTTAATGAGGAGAATTAAATCTGATGAGGACCAGACAGGACTTCAAAGAGACCTGGACAGACTGGACACCTGGTCCAGCAAATGGCTTCTCGAATTTAATCCTGCCAAATGCAAAGTCATGAAGATAGGGGAAGGGCACAGAAGACCACAGACAGAGTATAGGCTAGGTGGCCAAACTCACTCACTCAAGGAGAAAGATCTTTGGGTGAGTATAACACCGAACATATCTCCGGAAGCACACATCAATCAGATAACTGCTGCAGCATATGGGCGCCTGGCAAACCTGAGAACAGCATTCCGATACCTTAGTAAGGAATCATTCAAGACACTGTACACCGTGTATGTCAGGCCCATACTGGAGTATGCAGCACCTGTTTGGAACCCGCACTTGATAAAGCACGTCAAGAAACTAGAGAAAGTACAAAGGTTTGCGACAAGGTTAGTTCCAGAGCTAAGGGGAATGTCCTATGAAGAAAGATTATGGGAAATCGGCCTGACGACACTGGAGGACAGAAGGGTCAGGGGAGACATGATAACGACATATAAAATACTGCGTGGAATAGGCAAGGTGGACAAAGACAGGATGTTCCAGGGAGGGGACACAGAAACAAGAGGCCACAATTGGAAGTTGAAGACACAAATGAGTCAGAGAGATAGTAGGAAGTATTTCTTCAGTCATAGA
>NW_027195102.1:75000-77500 GCF_038502225.1 Cherax quadricarinatus
TCACAGAGGGAGAGGCAATGGGAGGAGGAAAGGGCAAAATCAGTGTTTATCCATGGGCTTCGGGAGAGAGAGGAAAGGACACACACTGAAAGACGGCAGGAAGAAAGAAAGGAGATTGAGAAAATCATCACGGAAATAGGGGGAGAAGACATGGACGAGATTGTAAATTTTCAGAGAATAGGGGGGTACTTGAAGGGGAGAAACCGACCGATCAAGCTGATTCTCAGGACAGAAACAGTGTGGAACAGGATCCTCCAAGAAAAACCACGGTTGAGAAGCTCGGAAGAGTACAAGAAGGTGTTCCTAGACAGAGACAGAACACAAAAAGAGAGACAGCAGCTGAGGGAGAGGACAAAAAAGCGAAAGGAGCTAGGAAAGGAGACAAGGATGGAACCAGCAGAGGTCAGTCAGAGCAGAACAGAGCAGCAAGAGCAAGCACACACACAACTATCCTCAGAACCCCACAACCTATCACACCATCCCAACACACAATACAATCCATACCCACAGCTTCCACCCAACCCCCAACCATAGAATCCCACAGTATGCTACCAGGTCTCCCACCCCCACAGGCCCCCCAAACCACAGTGTTGGTAAGGAAACTGAAGGTATGGTACACAAACGCTGATGGAATAACAAACAAGTGGGAGGAGTGGCACGAAAGAGTCAAAGAGGCATCACCAAACATCATAGCAATCACAGAAACCAAGCTTACAGGTATGATAACAGATGTCATCTTCCCAATGGGATAACAGATCCTGAGGAAAGGCAGAAGGAACAGGGGGGGGAGGAGTGACATTGCTGATCAAACACCGATGGAATTTTGATCAGCTGGAGAGAGGAGACAGCGGAGAAGAAAGTGATTGCATAGCGGGAACGCTTCACTCTGGAGGTCCCAAGGTGATAATTGCAGTGATGTATAACCCACCACAGAACAGCAGGAGGCCAAGGCAAGAGTATGACGAGAGCAATAGAGCGATGGTTGACACACTGGCTGCAGTGGCCAGAAGAGCTCATACATGCAGGGCAAAGCTCCTGATCATGGGCGACTTTAACCACAAGGAGATCGAATGGGAGAACTTGGAGCCACATGGGGGCCAAGATACATGGAGGGCTAAGATGATGGAGGTAGTACTGGAAAACTTCATGTACCAACACGTAAGGGACACTACAAGAGAGAGAGGAGAGGATGAACCAGCAAGACTGGACTTAGTATTCACCTTGAGTAGTGCAGATATTGAAGACATTACATATGAAAGACCCCTTGGGGCCAGCGATCATGTGGTTTTGAGCTTCGAATACACAATAGAGCTACAAGTGGAGGGGGAAGCAGGAAGGCCAGGACGAATGAAACCAAACTACAGGAAAGGGGACTACACAGGAATGAGGAACTTCCTGAATGAGGTTCAGTGGGACAGAGAACTGGCAGGGAAACCAGTTAATGAGATGATGGAATATGTAGTCACAATGTGCAAGGAGGCTGAGGAGAGGTTTGTACCCAAGGGTAACAGGAATAATGAAAAAGCCAGGATGAGCCCATGGTTCACTCAAAGATGCAAGGAGGCAAAAACCAAGTGTGCTAGGGAATGGAAGAAATATAGAAGGCAAAGGACCCAGGAGAATAAGGAGAGCAGTCGTAGAGCCAGAAACGAATATGCACAGATAAGAAGGGAGGCCCAACGTCAATATGAAAACGACATAGCAGCAAAAGCCAAATCTGACCCGAAGCTGTTATACAGCCACATCAGGAAGAAAACAACCGTCAAGGACCAGGTAATCAGGCTAAGGAAGGAAGGAGGAGAGACAACAAGAAATGACAGTGAAGTATGTGAGGAACTCAACAAGAGATTCAAAGAAGTGTTCACAGAGGAGACAGAAGGGGCTCCAGAAAGACGGAGAGGTGGGGTACACCACCATGTGCTGGACACAGTACACACAACCGAGGAAGAAGTGAAGAGGCTTCTGAGTGAGCTAGATACCTCAAAGGCAATGGGGCCAGATAACATCTCTCCATGGGTCCTGAGAGAGGGAGCAGAGGCGCTATGTGTACCCCTAACAACAATATTCAATACATCTATCGAAACAGGGAGATTGCCTGAGGCATGGAAGACAGCAAATGTGGTACCAATCTTTAAAAAAGGAGACAGACATGAAGCACTAAACTACAGACCAGTGTCACTGACATGTATAGCATGCAAAATCATGGAAAAGATTGTCAGGAGAAGAATGGTGGAACATCTAGAAAGGAATGATCTCATCACCAGCAGACAACATGGTTTCAGAGACGGGAAATCCTGTGTCACAAACCTACTGGAGTTCTATGACATGGTGACAGCAGTAAGACAAGAGAGAGAGGGGTGGGTGGATTGCATTTTCTTAGACTGCAAGAAGGCGTTTGACACAGTACCACACAAGAGATTAGTGCAAAAACTGGAGGATCAAGCAGGAATAACAGGGAAGGCACTGCAATGGATCAGGGAATACTTGTCAGGAAGACAGC